>NC_081421.1:108751254-108976082 GCF_949786415.1 Peromyscus eremicus | reverse complement strand
CAAGTTTCTTGAAGGTGTAACAAGCCCTTCATAAGTTCTGGGTTTTCACACTTATTTTCTCTATACAGAAAACACCATTAATGATATCTCTCATCTTTCAGATGTTGGCTTAAATGTCACTTCAAAGGGATGCTCTAGGCCCCATATCCTCAATGTAGATGGTCAGGTGATATTTTGCCATAGTATCCTATGTTTTCCTCTAGAGAAACAAAGGAAGCAGAATTAAACAAGAAGGAGAAAGTAAAATACCACATGGATGTCACAGAGGCCTCAACCAAGCCCACAAGGGAGAGCAGGGCTGGGGTAGCCTTTTATAGGGTTCTCAATTTCAGATAAAGACTCAGCCTTTAAGATAAAAACCACTGATAACAGCTTATGTTGAAGAGGATGTGGAGCAAGGGGAACACTCCTACACTGCTGGTAGGAATGCAAACTTGTACAGCTGCTTTGGAAATCAATATGGCGCTTCCTTAGAAAATTGGGACTCAACCTCCCTCAAGACCCAGCTATACCACTCTTGGGCATATACCCAAGGAATGCTCAATCATACCACAAGGACACATGCTCAACTTTGTTCATAACAGCAGTATTTGTAATAGCCAGAACCTGGAAACAACCTAGAGGCCCCTCAACTGAACAATGGATTAAGAAAATGTGGTGCATATACACTCAGCAGTAAAATCAATGACATCATGAAATTTTCAGGCAAATGGATGGAACTAGAAAATATCGTCCTGAGTGAGGTAACCCAGACTCAGAAAGACAAACATGGTATGCACTCACTCATAAGTGGATACTAGATGTAAAGCAAAGGATAATCAGACAACAACCCACAACTCTAGAGAAGCTAGCTAGCAAGGAAGACCCAAAGAGGGATGCATGGATCGCCCTGGGAAGGGGAAACAGATGAGATCTCCATAAGTAAACTGGGGATAGGGGATGAGAACATAAGGGAATGGGATGGTCGAGCTGGAAAAGGTATGGAGTGGAAAAGCCTTGAAAGAGATACCGTGACAGAGAGAGACATCATGGGGACAGGGAGAAACCAGGTGCTAGGAAGTTCCCAGGAATCGACACATATGACCCCAGCTTAGACTACCAGCAATAGTGGAGAGGGTGCCTGAACTGGCTTACCCCAGTAATCAAATTGGTGAATACCCTAACTGTAATCATAGAGCTTTCATCCAGTAACTGATGGAACCAGATGCAGAGATCCACAGCCAAACACTAGGCCGAGCTCCAGGAGTCCAGTTGAAGAGGGAGAAAAGAGGGATTCTGTGAGCAAGGGACATAAAGATTATGATGGAGAAACTTACACAGACAACCAAACCAAACTAGTGGGAACTCATGAAATTTAGATCAACAGCTGTGAAGCCTCCACGGGCCTGGACTAGGCCCTCTGCATAGCTAGACAGTTGTATAGCATGATCTGCTTAAGGGAGCCCCTGGCAGTGGGATCAGGATCCATCCCTGGTGCATGAGCTGGTGTTTTAGAGCCCAGTGCCTATGGTGGGACACCTTGCACAGCCTTGAGGTGGGGCGGGGGAGGGGGGAGCTTGGATCTGCCTCTACTGAATGTACCAGGCTATGCTGGCTCCCCATGGGAGGGCTTACCTTCTTGTAGGAGGGAATGGGAGGTGATTGGGGAGGGAAGGCTTGAGGGGTGGGAGGAGGGAAGAGGAGGATCTGTGATTGGTATGTAAAATGAATAAAATATTAATTAAATAAAAAAAAGACTCAGCCTTTATGACTTCCACAAGCCAGGCATTAGGTGGTGGTGCTCTGCTGTGCATGAGGGTGCCCTTCATCAAAAGGCAAATTCCCAGACAGAGCCATAAGCATCAAAAGTTGATACAGCCTTATGTATCAATAGTAGAGACTCATGTCAATGGTAGAGGTGGCCTCTGCTTCAGTTCCTGCCTCCAGGTTCCTTCCTTGAGCTTCTGCTCTGGCTCCCCTTTATGATGCACTATGATGTGGATGTGTTAGCCAAACTAACCTCTCCTCTCCCAAGTTTCTGGTTGCGGTGTTTTATTACAGCAATAAGAAAGCAAACTAGGATAAATAGTACGCATTTTCTTAGTTAATCATTTCTGTAATTTAAAACTTCCTGTTAAAGGATCGTCATTCACTAAGGAAACAGTTACCCTGAACAGAAACAGCCACTTTCCCATCAAACTAAGATTGAATGTCAATCAGGGACTAAGGGCCATGAGGACAGAGCGTTTGATAGGATCTCAGACAAGGGAGCTTTAGAACCTCAGCCGCAGAAACTTGACTCCCCAGAGCGGGCACTGGTCTCTCTGGAGCCCACCTCCATTCCCGAACCCTTTGCTGAGCTGGAGGACAAGTCTTCTTTCACTGCCAGGTTGAATTCACTTCTCATGGACAAGCTGTCAGTTATGAATGTCCCACTGGACTTTCAAACCACTACCGTGCTGTTGTATTTGTTCCTTTACACCTTTGAAAAGTAGTTCTTACCTAGCTCTTGATTAGATGGAATCTGAATTCTTTCTTTTTATTTCTGTCTGGTATGAGATTGCCACATGTGCACATTTGCATGTGAATATGGAAAAATTGTGAACCAATAATAAGGAAACAAGCTAGGAATGGAGTGATCTATTCTCCCGTGAAGTACTCCAGCACACATAATACATATACTGCATGCTTTCTTTCTAAAAACCTAATTAAAAGAGAAATTAGGAGTCTTAATACACATATTTGTGTGTAAGGTTGCCTATATTTAATTTCTTATGCAATTATTTATTACGTACCAGGGCCAATCACTATTCTAGTGTTTAAAGTATATGATAATATCTGATAGTGTCTTCAAGAATTCTCATTTCTATATAGAAAGTTACCTTTAGTAAAGTATGAAGTATTTAACCAAATAAAAGCCTTGTATTTGGTTGTATTATCCAGCCATTCATTCAGCCATCGAAGCTCGCTAGCTTTCTGCCAGGCACTGGAGTAGGTACTAGCAACAGACAGTTAACAAAACAGGTAAAACACCCATCCATGAGGCTCACATCCTAGTGCAGCTCTGACAAGCAGTTTACAAACAGATTTAATAAGACTAGTGGCAAGTGCTGTAGGAAACGTAAGAGCATTAGGTGACAGTGAGTGATGGGGTATGCTCCAGACAGGTTTGTCAACAAACAAACAAATGGTTATCCTTCTTCTTCCAGGTTTGAACAACATCCCAATCTGCACTGTGAATGACGATGAGATCCCACTTAGAATGCTGACTAGCACTGGCCAGTTGAACTACTTAGAGAGGAATGAGACACCTTTAACCAAATTCAGTAATCCGCCCAGCACTGCAGCCCTGGAGAGCCCCACCCGAGGGCTGTCACCAGTCCGGAATAAAGTTCCCTCAAGACCTCAGTCTGGTGAGTCCCTGTAAAGAAATGGAAAATGTTCTTAGGCCACTTACAAATAATTGGAAAGACTGATTGCCTAACTAGCTAGAGTGACAGATGAGATAGATTATTCAATATAGACAATTTACATTCCTCTAACCACAATTCAGTAAGACACTATTAACAAATACTATTATTGTTTGATGTATTTGGTATAGCATCCAATCCTTAGAACAGTTTGTGATAATAGATTTCAAATGTCAACTCTTGACTGGATTTAAAATAGCCTGGAGACACACCTGTAGATCTGTTGAGGAAGGTGTTTCTGGAGAATGTGGGTGATCAGGGAAGGTGTGGGTGGCACCATTTCACACAATAGAGTTCCCAGACTGAACAAAAATAGGGAAAGAAGTAAGGAGCCAGCTGAGCATGGACATCCATCCTCTGCTTCCTGACTTCCAGCTGTCTCACACTCTCACTGCCAAGCCTTCCCTGCAAAGATGGACTTTATAACCTCAGCCATGAGCCAGAAGGAATCTTTCCCCCTCTAACATACTTCCGACAGATATCTGTGGCGAAAAAAGTTACTGACAAGCTTGCTAAGAGATGGTAGATGTGAGTGGCTAGCCAACGCTGGTGGGAAACAATGGACAAAGGTAGGTCCAGTAGACACAATGGGGATGGAGATGTGTGTACATCTTTCCCACAGGACTCTCATCTCCATAAGTTCACGTCCTGATGGCTCTGCCTTCTGTGCTCATGACACTCTTATTTTTCCCTCCAGCTCACATGCAGTGTCTGGCCTTTCGTACTTGATTAAATAAATTAATAACTGCTTACTGTCTTCCAAGATCCCACCAGAGTGGCCCATCAAATTGTTTCTGGCATGCATTGGCTTTTCTAGATCAATATATCAAAAGCTTCCACATTCTTCCAACAAAATAGTCCCAAAGTATAAAAGCAATACATTCAGTTTAAACTTTTGTTTTCAGATTTTTATTTTATATATATGAATGTTTTGCCTGAATGCATATATGTGCATCACAGTGTGCCTGGTGCCAGAGAGGATCAAAAGAGGGCATCAAATCCACTGGAACTGGAATTACAAATGGTTGTAAACCACCATGTGCGTGCTGGAACTGAACCCAGGTCCTCTGCAAGAGCATCTAGGACTTTTACCCTCAGAGCTGTTTCTCTAGCCCCCAACATAGTTTTATGACGGTAATGACCTCACTCCCTGAGTACCAAGTCCTGTCCTGTTTTGTTTTATTGCTGTGACAAAATACTGTGATAAAAATCAGCTTGGGGGAAAAGGGTGTGTTTTAGGTCACAGTTCTTAGTTACAGTCCATCGCTGCGGGGAAATCATGGCAGTATGGGCTTGAGACAGCTGGTCACATCACATCCGCAGTCAGGAGCAGAGAGAATGCATAGCCTGTGCTCAACTAGCCTTCTTTACTATGAGAGAGTTCAGTGACCCAACCAGGGAATGGTTCTTCCCACTTTCAGGCTGGGTCTTCCCATACCAACAAAGTCAGCCAAGACAGTCCGTCACAGAAACATCCACAGGTCAACCTGATTTAGAAAATTCCTCATTGAGACTTTCTTCCTAGGTGATTCTGGGTTGAGTCAGGCTGTCACTGATTTCTAGACCTCAAAACAAATGTTTATACTCCAGTCCTCCCAATGTAATTACACATGCACAGTTCCCTATACTACTTATTTGTTTTTCTTAAAACAGAGTAGTTTCTGTTCTCAGCAAGGCACCACTAACTGAACATGGTCACCAGCCATAACACTGTGTTCATTACCAGAAGTAACAATTCTTCAGACAGAACTGATGAACTTAGCTACTATGGAGATTATGCACAAAAAAAAGTTTACTAACAAAAATGGTGCATGGCTATGGCTTTGGTAAAGGAGCATGGCTTCGAGAAGACATACCTTCATTAAGAAGAGAGGAAGCTGAGCAGAGCTGTGGATGATGTCAGGCCAAGAGGGATTTAAGGCTGAGAAACAAAATTAAAAATACAATTACAACTCAGTGCAAATCTTCTGTCTTTGGGGCAAACAAAACATACCAATTGTCTATTAAACAGAAGTGACAGACACATGGATAAGAAACACACAGTAGGATTCTACTTTTACAATCAGTTTAATTGGATCAAGAAAGTGTAGTAGCCAGGGCTGCTGGAAGAGACCCACAATCCTACTCTCTTGGGAAGCTGAGTCAGGGGATCACAGGCTAGCCTGTGTAGTGGTGTGAGACTGAGATGGGAGAGAGGGAAGAAATGGAGGACTGACAAAAGGAAGGAAGGAAGGACAGAAGGAAGGAAAGAAAGAAGGATGGATGGAAGGAAGGAAGGAAGGAAGGAAAGAAGGAAGGAAGGAGGGAAGGAAGGAAGGAAAGAAGGAAGGAAGGAAGAAAGGAAGGACAGAAGGAAGGAAGGACGAAAGGAAAGAAGAAAGGAAGGACAGAAGGAAGGAAGGAAGAAAGGAAGGAAGGATGAAAGAAGGGAGGAAGGAAGGAAGGAAGGAAGGAAGGAAGGAAGGAAGGAAGGACAGAAGGAAGGAAGGAAGGAATGCAGGCAGGCAGGTAGGCAGGCTAGTTTCCAATATGTCTTCATCTTATCATTCTGGGAATAGAACCAGTATTTTTTAAAAAACATAAAAATACAATGTTATTCTACTACAGTTTCTATCACAAGTTTTCTCGTATGCACACATAGGCCTGAGCCGGCCTTAATTTAAGTTTGAACAGACTAGTTTATTTCAGCTACTAATACATAAAGCATGGATTGAAATTTCTTTGATTTAATTTAAATACATTTTCCGAATTTCTTTCAGAGCCATGTAGAAATATCAATGAATGCTTCAAAACTTCCTGCGACAATCCCTTAGTGATAAAGAAGGTAAACCAACAGCACCTACAGCTAGCTGTCCGATGTCTGACACTTGCCCTACTTTACAGTCCTTCCGAGAAGTCTCTCTCACAATATCTTCACCGCTTTATTAAAGTATACCTTTATGATAGAAGATGTTTATATCCCAAATGAACAATTAGCTGGATCTTGACAAGTACATCTACACCTCCTGGCAAAGCACTACCGAAGTCAGGAGCATGCACGTGTCTACTAGCTCCATGGGTTTCCCAAAGACAAATGATGATCTGCTTTGTGTCACTAAAGTGGCACAGACTTTTAACTTTTATGTAAATGCGAGTTCTCTTTCAAAGTCTGGTTTCACTTGGTGAGATTATTCTAAGATCCACCCATGTGGCTGTGTCGATTCTTCTTAATGCCAAGGGACTCGGGGCTTGCTTGTCTCACAGTTGTGAACCCAGGCTCATGTTGAAGGGCATCAGGGTCATGTTCACCTTTTCACAAAGATAAGATGAACACTCACACATAAGTCTTCCTGTACATCCATACTTACTTCCCTCCTGGTCAATACCTGCAAATACAATAACTGATTCTTAGGGTGGTTTTGTGTCGAAAGTGGTTTAAAGGAATGGCCAGTTGTTTTTCTGCTTCCCATTTCCTTCCTAGCTCACAGTTTCCTTTTCTCCACTTCCTGCTGAAATGTAAACAATTGGCTCTAGTTTTTAGCTCATAGAAGTGAAGTGCACTTGCGGTTCGTCATCCTAGCAGGAAGGAGGCTGAAGTATGACTCCTGTCTTAAAACAAGCAAGCAAACAAGGTTAACCTAGGGGTAGAGTAGTCTGTTCCTTGTGTGGGTTGAGTTCTGACTTTTTCTCACGACTGATGTTGACCGCTTCCCTCTTCTTCCTGTCATTTATGTGACCTTTTATGGGCGGTGGATGTTCAGATCTCTTTGAAGTTGAGTTGTTGACCATATTGTAATTGTGATATGAAGGCTTTGTACACAATCTATGTAAATCCTCTGCCACATGTGTTTTGCAAATGTTTTCTTTAAATCTGAACCTTGCCTTTTTGTTTCAAGGTCTCCTCAAAAAAAAAAAATGTTACTTTGAGTAAGGCTTAAATTTCTGATTTTTCTATTTTTTTAATATATATAATTTTTATTTAAAAAAGATTTTCTTTCCTTTTATATACCAACCCTTCCCCCTCCCTTCTCTTCTCCTGCTCCCCCTACCTACTCCCATCCCACCCCCATCCCCTCCTCATAGGCAGTAAGGCCTCCCTTGGGTAGTCAACACAGGCTGTTGTACCATATTGGGGATGGACCTAGCCCCTCCCTCCTGCATCAAGGCTGAGTAAGGCATCCCACCATAGGGAATGGGGTCTAAAAAGCCAGTTTGTGTACCCGGGGTAAGTCCTGGTCCCATTGCCAGGGGACCCACACTATTGCGTTTTCAGATTTGCATGCTGCCATGTGTGTTGTGCATGACTGTGAGGGCCACACCTCTGTGCAGTGTGAACTAGAAACAGCGGGAGCCGACATCCTCGCCCTGTACTTGATCATTCAGACGTTCATCCTGAAGCACAGTGCTGGTTCTCTCAGTTCAGATGCCCAGACATGACTGAGGCGGCTTCCTTCTGTTTCCAGTGCTTTATCAGACATGGAGGATGAATTCTGCCAAGCAATGTAATTATAATATATGCAAATGTATTGTTATTATAATATATTTGTATTATATATTTATATTATAAAACTTTTTCTTATATCTTTTCCTGATTTGCTTTCAGGACTAGTGGGCACAACATAATAAGTTGGGATCTCTAAATTCTGGAAGATTCTATACAGAGTTGATGACTAGAATCTTTAAAGTCATCCAGGCTTGAAGTTTCCCTCCAGTTAAAAGTTTTAACCTAAGAATTCAATTTCTTTTTTCACAGATAGAGATTTGCTTTATATGTTGTTTGTTTCTTCTTTAGTGAGCTTAGGGAGCTTGTATTCTTTTCAAGGAATTTATCTATTTCATTTAACTTTTAAGATTTACTGACACATTTGTTCAAAAAACATTTTTTCCATGATTTTATACCTGCACAGTTGTTTGTCTTCTGGTCCCTAATGATGGCACTTCATGCCTTTCACCCTTGATATGTATCATAAGTTAGGATTATCATCACTGTGACCAAAAGCAACTTGGGGAGGAAAGGGTTAATCTCACTTATAGTTATATATAACAGTTAGTTCATCATTAAAAGCAGGATCTCAATCAGGGCAGAAACCTGGAGGCAGCAGCAGATGCAGACGCCATGGAGGAGTGCTGCTTACTAACTTGCTCCTCAGGGCTTGCTCAGCCTGATTTCTTATAGAACTCAGGATTACCAGCCCAGGGGTGGCCCCACCCACAATGAGCTGAGTCCTCCCTCATGTATCACTTATTAAGAATATGCCTTATAGCTGGATCTTATGGAGTCATTTTCTCAGTGGAGAGTCCCTCCTTTCAGAAAACTATAGCTTTTGCCAAGTTGACAGACACAAAACTTGCCAGCACAATGGCTTACAAATTCTGTTCATCTTCTGCAAAAATAAATGTTTCACTTCATCAGTTATTATCAATGTTTTGGATTTTCCTATCTCATTGACTTATTCAAGGACTGTTGCATGATTAGGTCACCTTCATCTTGGAGACATAGTTCTTAGGTGGTCGTCCTTGTGAGATCTGTCTTTCAGACAGTTTCAGGTAGTCAAAAGCTCTTGTTTTTCATTATCATACAATGATCTCAAGGCAAAAATGTCTACTACATTCAATGAACTTCTGTTTCTTACTTCCCTTTTTGATTCCTGTTAATTCCATGTTGTTCTATACATTCTGATTCTTTTATTTTTTAAAACTCCAATCAGATATTTCAGTTATATTCAACGAGAGGCGTTGAAGCAGAATTGTTAGTGTAAGCATGAGAAGTTTTCAAAAAGAATCAATCAGAATATGATACAGCTTTGCTCTCCCAACTGCCAGAAGTTAAAGGCTTTTCTCTCATTCTGGTCATCTCAAGTCCAGGTTGACTCAGTTCCTCTTTAGCTTGGTGTGTCAGTAACACCGGCCACCGCTAAGGTGGTTGGAAGGCCTTTCCTGGAACAGGCTCTGCGATCCAAGGCCTTTGTAGCTCTTTCCACTCAAAGTCCCCATACTCCTTTTGATTGCTTAACCTGCAGACTGTATTTTGAGCCCACCCCACAACAGGCCTTTTTATTTCCCATTCAGCTACTAAAAGCAAGAAAATTGGTTCCTAAATCTAAATTTCCAGCTTTTAGCAGAGCGAGGAAGCACAGCTTACACAAAGAAGTTTCTGCAGACAAACATGAATCTTCTCCGCTGCCTTCCTGGTGGTAAAGGAATCTTCCCAAGGCAACATAGGTCATCCATGGTGGGGGCTGATTGCTGCCCGGGACAACAATATACAAAATGTTTCACATTCAGCATTTAGATTACTATCTTGAGTTTCATCAAGGGCTTTAAATGATTTCAACCAAAGTCCACAATACGTCACTGTCTGCTTTGTCTCCAAACACAAAGGTTTGGTAGAGTTTAGAGGACACTTAAATTTATTAGCATCATGTTTGCTTGTATGGTTCTCTTATTAAAGAAAAATGTTTCTCTGGCCTTTGATAGGTCTGTGTGTAAAGGCACTTGCCGCCAAGCCTGATGACCTGTGGCAGACACCCAGGACTCACATGATACAAGACAAGAACTGAATCCTGAAAGTTGTCCTGTGACAACATATGTACCATGTTATGCTCATGTGCATGCAAACTCTCTCTCTCTCTCTCTCTCTCTCTCTCTCTCTCTCTCTCACACACACACACACACACACACACACACACACAGAGTTAAATAAACGTAATTTTAAAATGTGAGCAAAGTTAATGCTTCTCATTAGTTTTACATTTACTTTACATAGAAATTACAAGTGCAACAACGCATGCCAATCTTGCCGTGTCTTTCATTTAGGGTGAATTTAAAGCCAAAAAGCCACTACTGCCTCCAAGGGCGGGCTCTGCGGCTGCTTCCGGGTACTCGGAAGTGATGAGCACCAAGACAGATGGGGATGAAAACACTGTGTGCATACCAAACTATCTGGAGCAGGAGATAAAGGTAAGAGCAGGTGTATTAAACCCATAGCTTGGAAACGGCATGAACACACACACACACACACACACACACACACACACACACACAGGAGAGCGAGCAGCAATGTCACAGGTGTGTGACACTGACAGATAATAGATGATAAATGATAGATTCACTCAGGACTTAGCCTCCATTGTAAATCATCACGGAGAGGGGAAGAAAATATGAATAAGTTGTTTTTAGGTATTTGACAACAGACAACACAACTCCATGACCATGAAACTGTAGGATTACTGCATTTAACTCAGACTTCTGCTAGGGCACATTCCTAATCATGGCACAGAGAAGTGGTACCCACAGGGCAGTATCTTCACTACAGGGAAAAGGGTTAGAGCTTGAGGATGCTGAGCTGGCTGGAGTTTGTAAGTAAGATGCTGAAGAAGAAAACCCTATGTGGAGAACAAGCTCCAGAACTACGCACAGGGCCCACTGAGTCTTTGGTCCAGTGTCAACCTTCGCACACACAGAACAAACTGCACAGGTCGAGGAGAACAGACTGAATGAAAGAACAGTTCTTGGGAGCTGCTGGCTGTCGGTCACACACACACCACAGTGCAGAGAGCTGCTTAATACACCAAGAGTTCAACGGAGACCCAGACATTTCACACCCGAAGAATGGAGTTACTTTAATCCTACAGCTGGGGACAGTGACTGAGGGGACACCCAGTGTCAACATCTGGCTTCCACACACATGTCCACATATGGGCACACATGCTTGCGCGCACACACACACACACACACACACACACACACACACACACACAACCATATACATAAATATTAACCAATTTAAATCCAGAGCAATAAATCTACCTAGATCTAAAAATATAAACAAGCCTATTGACCTGTGAGAATATAGTGAGTATTCTATTATTTGTGTAACTGGGGTCTCAGAAGCTGTAAAGATTAGAACATACAAATTATGGGACGAGTTAGTAGCTAACATTCTCCTAAAGTGGACAGAAACTTAACCCTAAGGAAGATAAACTGGGGGTAAATTTCTTCTAAGCATCAAAATCCAGCTGACAACCGGAGAAAGAAGACACACCACTGTTGTTCGTGCTCTTTTGGAGGCCTACCACCCGCCTCCCAAATAAGTCACACGCAGAGGTGTGCTAGAACAGCATTTCAAGGTGTGTTACTTTTGTTTAACTCTGTGAAGCTGTGTTACTGTGCTTGTCTAAAACACCTGATGAGCTAATAAAGAACTGGCCAACAGCAAGGCAGGAGAGAGAAATAGGCAGGGCTGGCAGGCAGAGAGGATAAATAGAAGGAGAAATCTGGGAGGACAAAAAAAAAAAAAAAAAACAAAAAGGAGCAAGGAGCCAGAGAAGGAGGAGGACTGCAAGGGCCAGCCACTCAGCTACACAGCAAGCCGTGGAGTAAGAGTAAGATTTACAGAAGTAAGAAAACGGGAAAAGCCCAGAGGCAAAAGATAGATGGGATAATTTAAGTTAAGGAAAGCTGTCTAGATACTAAGCCAAGCTAAGGCTGAGCATTTATAAGTAATAATAAGACTCCATGTGTGATTTATTTGGGAGCTGGGTGGTGGGTCCCTTTTCTTACTTCTGTGTATCTTACTTTCACTCTTACTCCATGGCTGGCTGGGTGGCTGGGTGGCTGGCCCCTAGCATCCTCCTCTCCTTGTTCTCTTGCTCTTTCTTCTTTCCCAGATTTCTCCTATTTATTCTCTCCACCTGCCAGCCCAACCTATCCTTTTTCCTGCCTCACTATTGTCTGTTCAGCTCTTTATTAGACCATCAGATGTTTAAGACAGGCAAAGAAACACAGCTTCACAGAGTTTAAACAAATGCGACATAAAAGAATGTCACACATCTTTGCATATTAAACAAATGTTCCAGAGCATAAACAAAGGCAACACATCTTAAAATAATCTTCCACAACACACCACACACCTTGCTACTATGATTGCTGACTTCTTAGTAGAAACCTGCACAACCACGACAACAGAATGCTTAAAGAACAAAAGCTCTCATCTTACTGTTTTGTTCTTCAAAAGGGAAGGAGAGTTTCAGGAGGAAAGACCTGTAGTTTGAGGGAAAGGAAAAAGCAAACAAAACCCCCTCCCACAATCTCAAGTATGGATTTTCACTGACTGCCAGGATTTGGGCTCCTGTCTCACTGTCTCAGTGGGCCCAACACTGTATTCAAAGAATTGAGGCACCATCCAGCTCAAGGGACATCCTTCTTAGCCAAACAAGGAGAGCAGCAGCCAGACAGCCAACTTCCCTGACCAGCAGATTCTCCTCTGGGCCCCCGGAAGCCTGCACAAGGGGTCCGTTTCCTGAAGTAAGTCGATCCTAACAGATGTTAGAATCAAACAGACACAGCACGACACACAACAGACATCACTTGAACTGGCCATGCCTTCACTGACTGCCCTTTGCACTGTTGGAAATGTAGCTCTCAAATTAGATCCCAACTGACCCAAGTAGCATGTACCCAGAGTGACATCTGGGGTGATGAGATTCTAAAGAAAGAGAAGGAAATCCTGTGAGCCTGGTGCCATTGACTCCCTCACTGTGTGTTCCCTCTCAGATCCTGGCAAAGCTCAGTGACATTTTACATACCGATTCCCTGGCTGAAGTTCTGCAGTGGCTGCTTCATGCAAGCACCAAAGGTGAGGTTAGAATGAGCATCTGCAGGCACCGACCTTGGGTTATTGTCAGAGATGATGAGTGGGACACATGGAAGCCTCCTACCTGGGGTTTGCAAATAAATATTGCCACATTATTTGCCCAGAGTCCCTGTAAGCCTGTACACCTACCTGCGTGCATGCTGGCCATTCAGATAATCAAAAGATGTAGTGTCTCTCATTACAGTAATAGGAAACACGTATTCCCAGCTAAGGCTGGTTTCTGCATCTCCTCTATGCTTCATACCCCAGGGCCCTCCATGAACACATCCTCTGGCCTATTGTGAAATCTGAACATAGGCTTGTTTCTTTCCTTTGGTGTGGAGGGTAGCAGCATGACCTTCCATGTTTCAGAGTCCTCATAGCTATGATGATTTAATCTTAGCTAATGCCTGTTATTTCTTGGGCTGTCCCTTGAATGTGTCATGAAAATACCAATACATTGCAGGGCAATCCATACAGCACATATCAGCTATCCTTAAACTAGCTGATTATCAAACTGAGCCAAGACCTCCTCCATGGGCCCCAAGAACATGCTTTTCTAACACCTTCCCAGGTGTTGCTGGTGGGTGATATTGGTCTGGGGAGCACTCTCTGAAAATGGGGAGCATTTTGGAAAAATAGTACTTTGCCATAGAGTTCAAGACTACTTTTTAATTGCAAAGTGCTTGGGGGCAATTTTCTATGGGTGGGGGATTGTGACATTTAATAAATTGCATGCATTTACAAAAGAATATATTATTACGTGTGTGTGTGTGTGAGGGGGGTGTGGAAGTAAGTGCCTCCATGAATAGTGTACAATGGACTAGCAAGAGGTAGGCAGGGGAGATGGGAGGGAAAAGGAGGGGGAAAAGAACACATTGAAGTGACGTAAATGTATGGCAATGTCACAGTGAAACCCATTACTGACTTAAAAAGAGACAAAACTTTCCTTTCTCGTCAACATGACAATAGTAACTTCCATGCTCTCCAACCTTTCCCCTCAAACCAGAAAAGGAGTGGGTATCCGCTTTGGTTCATTCTGAACTCTCTGACATTAACCTGTTGACTCGCCATGGAAGAAATACCCCAGCAGACCCAGCAGCAGAGCCCAAGAAACCATCCATAGCTGCAACACCCACCACAACCAAATCAATGCAAAGCTCACCTGGCAAAGCGAAAGTGCTGACCAGAGCTAGAGAAGGACATCAGCCCCCCAGGTGATTAACAGGCCACCCAGGTACCTCTGCACATAACGACTTCACACTTCCTCGTTTTCTCTTTCAACTGCTAGTCATGCGGAGGTTTTGAGTCTTAACTCTACCCACACACAATAACGAAGTTGTTCTCAGTTCCATTGTTAGAACATTTCTGCAGAGGCTGTATTCTTTAGCTAATAAATAACCTTTCTCTTTGAAGAAAATTCCCTTTCCACTAATGGCAAAGTAAGACTAGACATCTAGAGAGCTAAGAAAATATAAGGCTTTAAAAAGGTGTTTTAAAGGTTATTTTTAGTGTGTGTGTGTGTGTGTGTGTGTGTGTGTATGTGTGTGTGTGTGAGTGCAATACTCACAGGGGCCAGAAGAGGGCATCAGATGCCCTGTAGCTGAGTCACAGGAAGTTGTGAGCCTCTTGGTGTTAAGAACCATACTTGGGAGGTTGGGAATTTAGCTCAGTGGTAGAGTGCTTGCCTAGCAAGCACAAGGCCCTGGGTTCAGTTCTCAGCTCAGGAAAAAAAAAAAAAACCAAACTTGGGTCCTCTACAAGAACTGTAAGCTTTCTTAAACATTGAGCCATCTTTCTAGCCCCAAGGGCTTTAAAAAAGTTTAAGCATGTAAACCATAAAGGTGACTGGAACTATTATTAGTGTTATGCATATTTTGTAAATGCTAGTATTATATAGGTATGGATTTTAATGTAAATCAATGAAGATAAAAATAAATCACTTCAACTGATATATTCCTAGGAAGTTTCAGAGAGAAAAATAATCACTAAGCCATTTGGATGCTGTTTTAGAAGCAGTATTTGTTAAACCATGTGATTTTAACAAAGAAGAAACAGAGCTGGGTGTGGTAGTAAACATCTGTAATCTCAGCACTGAGGAGATTGGAGCAAGGGTTTTGCAAATTTAAAATAAATTAAAATTTAAAGCTAGCCCATATAATAAATTAAAATAGAAAGACCCTGTCTCAAAAGCAAAACAAACAAAAGAAACACACGTGTATTTATGTATAGCATGTTGAAAGAATGTGTGTTAGGCTGGCTGGAGAGATGGCTCAGAGGTTAAGAGCACAGAGCTCCTGGGTTCAATTCCTTGCAACTGCATGGTGGCTCTCAATCACCTATAATGAGATCTGGCATCTTCTTCTGTCATGCAGGCAGAACACTGTGCACATAATAAATAAATAAATAAAAATAAGCAAACTAAAAGTTGGGTTAAATGTAAAGTCACAGAAATAATATGATAAAGATAATGTCACTTTAAAAAGTATACATTCTAACTGCCTGCACTGTTAAGTTTCTGTGAAATCAGAAAGTAGGACCTGGTAAGAGCTGACCTCCTTTTCAGTGAGTGGCTTATGATAGGCCTGCTAGATATTTGCTCACAGTAAGTAGTCATTGGTAAGTAATTTAAACCAAGGTTGGGATAGTGTGTTTAAGATAGATGCCATTAGCTTGCTGATGCTATAGTCTATTGCTATTTCTCAAACTCTTTTTCTTTCTCCAATTGATTTAGAATGTCAAGTCAAGGATCCGAAGGCAATAAGGCCGTATCACAAGGTTAAGTATAGTTTGTGTGATTGCAGACGGTATAAGGAAGTCAATAGGTACTGACTACTTAGGGACATGGGTGCTAAGGATCTTGGCTTCCAAAGGACAATCAGTGAGGTCTGAGAGTAGCTTTCAGCCTCACCCACTCTTCTAAAGCACATCTGTAGCTAGAGTTTTCCTGCCTGGCCCACAGTCAGGACAAATCTTTGTCACCCGCCAGTCCCACAGCCACTCAGACCCAACCAAGTAAACACAGAGACTTATATTGGTTACAAACTGTATGGCCATGGCAGGCTTCTTGCTAACTGTTTTTATAGCTTAAATTAATCCATTTCCATAAATCTATACCTTGCCACGTGGCTCATGGCTTACTGGCATCTTCACATGCTGCTTGTCCTGGTGGCAGCTGGCAGTGACTCCTTCTGCCTTCCTGTTCTTTCTTTTCTTCCTCTCTGTTAGTCCCGCCTAAACTTCCTGCCTAGCCACTGGCCAATCAGTGTTTTATTTATTGACCAATCAGAGTAATTTGACATACAGACCATCCCACAGCACACATCTGCTCAATTTTGTGTAAGATAAATATGACAAAAAAGTTTTCTTTGGGACCAAACACTCTGAAAAGCAACACAGTCAGACAATAGTGGCTGCAAGTAGTCACACTCATTCACTGAAAAGGATTGCTGACCCATCCAGAGACAGTGACTTCCCTGGTTAATTCTGCTCGGTTTAACTGTCATGGACCTAAATGATTTCACCGTAAAGAAAATCTACCGGAAAAGAATATGACTGCAGCAATCACAAACAGGTACCCTATGAGGCAGCGGAGAACCAGTGTGCCCCAATCAGAAGCCCAGTACCAGCCTGCAGTTTAGACCAGAGAGACTCAATTGTCATAGAAAGCCTACTTTGGTCTCGAAGAGTACAAGAGCAGCCTCTCTGGAGATTTGCAGCTCCCAGCAGTAAAACAAGAACTGCATTAATGACTACAGAGCAATTGTCACGTAAATCTACATGCCTCCAATACAAAATCTGTCTTGCTTCTCCAAGTTCCCCTTAACCAGAAATGAGAGGTTCACCAAGTAGAATTCTTTAGTGGCCTTGTCACTTTCCCATGGAGTTCACCAAAATCCAAAGTGGCTCTATACATTAACAAGCAGTAAGTGTAGCTGAGATTGGAAAGCATATCCCATCCCTTGCTCTAAGATGGCCCACCAGATTCCTCACTCTAGAATGATAAGTATTACATGATAGTTCTAGTTACCCATGAGTCTCACTGATGGCCCACACATAGATTTACCCTGCCTAGATGCATAGACTTTTAAACAGGACTCTCCAGATTGCACCACTTTTCTTCACAGTTGACATCTGGCATCTCCAAACCTGCTCCTGGCTTGGAATGACTGTGTGGGCTCTGCAAGGGTCTGTGCAGTGCAGTTAAATTGGTCTAAGATGCTTGTCTGTTCTCTCATTTTACCTGTCAGGATAACAGATCCTTATCTCACTGGTCCAGTCCTTTCCCCAACACCCTCACACTTCACCAACTCTAAACCATCTCCACCATCACCTCTAAGAGTAAGAAAACAGATCATGTAGCTGAGCACAAATATCTCATTGAAGGTGTTCACGGTAAAAGTGAATCAATTCTGTTATGACGTTTGAGTGTTTTTTATTCATCTAACCTTCATATTTGTTTTGTTTTTAACCCCACAATGCTCACTCATAAAACACGGCAGAAGCTAAATTCAGCCTCTCGATTATAGTCTTATTTAATGTTTTGGTTTTTTTTTTTCTATTTCAGGGACTGAGACCCCATTGTTTATAAGAGGAAACAAGATGAAAACACCTGTTACAGAATATTTCAGCAAACCAAAGACTCCTCTCAGGTCTAACACTCATGACAGCAAATCGACAAAACCAATGTCAGCAAGGAGTGTGCAAGTGTACAGCCCTCAAAGGGCACTCTATCCTTTAACACACCAAAGGTAGAAATGGACACTGGCCAGTTCTTTCACAAAGATGAGCTGCACACTGACAGAACATCAAAAATCATTTTAAAAATAACCAAACGGTCCTCTACATGGTGGCACATGTAAGTCTCAAAAACACATGTACACAATGCTAGAAATAAATATTAATGAAGACATTATTTTTATTTGCAGTTAGTTTTAATACACATAAAAATATGCTTATTTAAATGCAATTTTCTTTCCTGTACTAATAGTATTAGTACCTAACATAGAGCGGATACCAGAAAGCCATCCATAATCAGAATCGAGCCCTGCATCTAAATCCAGAGTGGGGGAAAATTGCTTGAGAATTTTAACATTTGAGCTGGTTTTGGCAACCTATGATGTGGAATAATTCTCATCTCTCCAAAAAGAAAAAAATAAAATAAAAAGAATCCTTAATTCATGAGCCAGAAAGGAGTTTATTTCCACTCAGTGCTAATGGTGAATGCTAATAATATAGAATTTTTTGGTGTTTTTAAATTAACTATTCTTGGGCTACAGCTATTATTCTATTAATATAAGTTTGTAACATGTGCTTCAGGGCTTACATTCATACTCAGTGGACACCTTTGCAGTGCTTGTTGATTGAGAGTCCCAGGATCCTTCCACCTTGTGGCTCAATGATCATCTAGGGTATCACTGCCAACTGTACCCAGCAGACAGAAGAAAACTACACCAGAGAAAAGTACTAAATTTTCTACTGTTGCTGTAACAAAGTATTATAAACTTAGCAACTTAATGCCGCACAATTTTATTCTATTACAGATCTGGAGGCAGAGATGTGGAATGGGCTAAAATGGAAATGAAGTCATTTTCCTTTGGGAGGCTCTGGGAAGTCTGTTTTTTGTCTTCTACAGGTGATCCATTCTCCTTCATTTGTGGCTCTCTTCCATATTGAAAGGGAACAATAGCTAACCAAATTGTTCACTTCTTATAACAAAACAGTATGACACTCTTTGGCATGTTTCTTTTAGTTTAAAGACTCTCATGATCACACTAGGCCTGTTCTCCAGACTAATAAAGATCAGGTCACTGGGGTCTGGGAAGATGGCTCCGTGGGATAGTGCTTACTTTCAGATTGCATATCCTTTCCAGTTGCTTAGCTTTATTTTATTTTTTTACAGGTAGTGAGGCTTTTCTCTTATCTCAACAAGTTTTCTGTATGTGTCTGTATCTGCATGCACACATGTGCATGTACTTGTGTGTACACGTGTATGTGTGTGCATTCATGTATGCACATTATGCAGGCACATTCTGCACATGTAGAGGTCAAAGGATAACTTTGAGTATTACTCCTATTCTACTTTTATGAGACAGGTCTCTTTGTTGATTTTCCCCTTTGTATGACAGGCTAGCTGCCCTACAAGTTCCTGGGGACTCTGTATCCATTTCCCATCTCCCAGTAGGAACACTAGGATTATAGGTGTTCATACTAATGTGTCTTGCTTTTCATGTGGGTTCTGGGGATTTGAATTCAGATACTCATGCTTGCATGACTAGCACTTTTACCCACTGATCTGTTTTTCCAGACTCCCATGTTTTGTTTTCTACTTTGCTTTGTTACAGAGAACCTGCCTGTAGGGTTTAAGTTTTTATTTTCCTTGATAGTCCACTATCTCTTTTAGAAATGTTCCACAGATGATGGAAAACAAAATTTGTTTTTATTTTCAACATATGGATCTTGATCTAGATACACCTGTTGTTAATTATACATAGTGTCCCAATTTCCCACATATTTACCTTTCATGCATCTGCACTGTCATGGTGCAGGGAACATGATTTAAAATTTCCTTATACATGTGTTTCTATTTCATCCGATCCTCAAGCTGTCTCTCAGTGTGTGCTGTGATGTAGAGCAGCGCTGGTTGTGGTGGAAGACTAAGACTGCCACTTCATTAGAACATCCTCTCTTTCCCACGCCGCTTGGAAAGTGCTAGCATTTATCAACTGTGAAGACTTTAACTTGTCTTTTTTTTTTTTTTTTTAGCTTGGTATGCCCTTTTCCTTGTTTTTAAATTTTATTATTACTATTTTAAAAGTGGATATAGTCACATTTTTATCCAATCTGAGGCGTTTTGAACATGAGCATTTATATTTGCAGATAGGACATAAAGATTTGATCTTTCACGATTGTGTTTTATGTTAGCATTGTTTTTACTGTTTTAATAAAGGCTTCCCTAAATGATACATATTTTTTCCCTCTAAATATTTATTTATTCTGGCAACAAGTCCATTTTCAAAATCCTGTCAAGGCTTGCACTCCAAAGGAGCGACCCTGCAGCTGGTGATCGCTATTTTAGAGCAGGCGAGGTCAGGGGAGAAGAGAAGGATGCGGGAGATGCAGACACAGGGGGAAGCCAGGGTGAGAAGGCATCACCACATCATTGCTTACTTCATAGGCAATCGTTGGTTCATTCCTACAGGGTAAATGTGCTAACAGTCGCATTTTAAATAAGGACACTGAGTTTGGTAGCATGGGCAGTTTCACAATGAAAACCTAAGTGCCCAGGCTTAAACCTCGTCCGGTTCCCTAATCTTCCCAGCATCCTGACTCTTGGGAATATGTTACGCTACTGCACATGCCTCCAGTGAGCTGGGGAAAGGGACAGATGTCTCCATGGGCTCACTCACTGACGACTTTAGGCCTCTGTGCCCATTAACTCAAGACATCTCTACCTACTCTTTTCTCCTTTTATTGCTTACCTGTTGCTGTACAAAAAAGTTGAAAGAAAAGGACACATTAAGATTTTTTTAAAAGGTCTTTAAGTATTATTTTTATAGCCACTCTTTAAATAATTCCGAAATTCTTTGAAGATGAGTAGTGATTACTGTCTTCTGGCCGACAGCCGAGAGACAAGCTCTTTTAAATGTGTGTGTGTGCCGCTTGTGTGCAGGTGCTCTACGGCACTAGGAGGAGTGTGGCCCTCTCACGCTTGACTCCGAACCTGCAGCCTCGGAAGCTGTAGAGAAGAAGTTGTGGTTATTTTAGCCCACTCCGTCTGTGGTGATTTCTTACAGCACACCCAGGAAACCAACACAGAGCTTTTGCAATTAATGAGAATGAAACTATGTGGTAACTGAAATAATTTCCTTCGCTTTCATAATTCAATAGGGCCCTATTCCATATAAACCAATACAAGTGGAAGGCACTGTATCAGTTATGTTTCTGTGGCTGCAGGACAACAGGCTGGGGAAGGGCAGGCCAGGCAGCAGGCCTAGCCGGCCTGGCAGTTAGGAAGCAGTGACCACATTTTATCTGCACAAAGGAAACAGAATAAAAAGTACAACTGGCTATAGAGTCTCACAGCCCACCCCCAGTGACGTGTTTCTTTCAGCAGGCTCCACCTCCCAAAGTTCCCACAACCTCCAACACGGTGCCACCAGCTGGAGACCGAGTGCTCAAACACGGGCATAAGGGGGACATTTCACAAAAACCTGGGCAAGTACAGTAACAACACGAACTTTATTCTTTCAGAACTTCGAAAGAACTCACTATAACAGGTAACTAAGAATCAAGTAACAAAAGACAGTCAATATCAATACTCAATCTAAATAAGCTTCCATCTGAGTGTGATGTCAGCACACAGACACATTATACAATAAACAGAGAAGACCGGAAACTGATTTTGTCGCAGTTCAGTGGGAGCTCCTGAAGACCCACTGTACTTGTGCCAAGGGCGATGGAGCTGAATGTACTTCTCTGTGATTACCACGCAGACGGTGAACAGCTCCCTTCTGCTCCCTCTTCCTTGGTCAGTTTCCAACTACTGTCGGATTTTGGACTTGGGTATTAGTGCATTCAACACAACCATTCCACAAACAATACATATCAGTCCTGTAACTGTGGACTAAAATGTGGACAGATATACACATTATTACATGCACATTTTCCTACATGCCTATGTTATTTACAGAAACACACATTTACATTAGTTGGGATATTACAGTAGGAGGCAGATGCTCAATATTCACATTAAAAGCTAACATATATAGAAATATGTTATATATATGAAAAATATATAGAAAGGACAGGGTTTTTTTTTTTTTTGCTTTAAACTGGGGTAAAGACAAATTGATTCTTTAAAAATAACATTGTAAAATAATCTAGGCAGCAAAAATTTCATTTTGTAATTGAATTAACTATTGTCCTTAAGGAATTTAAGATTATTCTTGTGATTATTTCAAAAGTATGAGAAGGCATCACAAGGGAGGTGCAGGAATGGCCCCACTGTCCAAAGGGATGAATTACTGAGCCCTGAAAACAACTGGTATTCCTTCTAGAATTAATGTATTCTTCAAAAGAACTAAAGTGAACACAAAGCTACAGACAGAAGGGCAGCCTCCCAAGTCCAACATTCCAGCGACACACACAACATCTGCTCCAACAAATAGGATCGCACCAAAAAGACACTGAGGGGAACAGAGAAGACCCAAGCTAAATCAGAAGGCACACTCTGAAGCATACACTCCAGTGAATGAGGAGAAGGAAGGCATAGCATGGGGAATGTTCTCCATGACTCTGATCTGAGGCTTCAAACAACTTTGAAATCATACCTTTAAGTCTTCTTACACAAAACCAAACAATCCTTTCTTGGTGCTTAAAAGGTTTTTCATTATCATTTGACTCTAAATTCCACAACAGGGTTGAGAGGAAAATTAGTGTTCTTGTAGTCTGAGTATTCTGTGAGGCGCCACACTCTCCAGACGCTCCCTCAGTGGAAGGACAGCTAGGGAAGGTTGGTCACTGTGGGACAGGGCTCACTGAGGACACCGGGCTGCTCTGCGGGCCCTGCTCTTCTTTCTGTGGTGAGTCGGGGTGATTCCTGCAATGCTCTCCCTCGTTGGAACTGTCCCACCCTTCTGGCTGGGGCTGCTGGTCCTGAGGAGAGCTTTCACAGGCTTTATGTGCAGGAACAGCTCCTTTCCGTTGGGGTAAGATGGTAAAAAAGGCCTCTTGCCAGTCTCTCGTTTCCAAGAATTCCAGGATAATTTCAAATACTGCAACAAGGACAAATGGCAGACACTCCTTACTCAGCTGTCTTACAATGTGACCCTTGTGCTGAGTGCTGATTTGCCCTAATTACTGTAAAGGTCTTACCTCCTCTGCCTTTTGGCTATCAGGGACCAACTGCCCCATGGCTCTCCAGTCTTTGTTCTTCCCAGCTTTTCCTCAGCCAGTCCTTAAGCCCCAGAAACTCACTAGCATAGGCTGTCAATCATAATCAGGAGAGGACCTTCTGAGGTCCCACCCTATCCCCATCAGTGCCACCTCCTCATCTCTCAGGCACTAACAACTAGGACACAGAGGCTAGCATTCAGCTGCATTTCTTCATCTCCCCTAAGAGAACCACTCAAGAAAGCATCTGCCTGCCATCTGCCTTTGCTTTCACAGTAGTAGGAAGCCATACTGTCCCTAGGTTCACCACACTGTGGGAGGGCTTTCTAGATAACTTTATAGAAAAGTCATTTCCACTAGGTATCAAAGGTTTTCGAAGAAATTTGTTCACTGGAAAAGTAAATTCACTTCTCTAATCCCATAAAGCCTGTTATATAAAAAGTATTTAGGATTACATAAATTATTGTGTATGGTTAAAATTGTCCCTTTAAAAAATTAAATAAAAGGGCTAGAGAGATTGTTCAGTGGTTAAGAGCACTGGCTGCTCTTACAGAGGACTGGGGTTCCGTTCCTAATACCCACAGAACTGCTTACAACTGCCTATATAACTCCAGTTCCAGGCGGTCCAATTCCCTCTTCTGGCCTTCACAGGCACCACACATGTACTTGGAGCATACATACACATGTAGGCAAAACATTCATACACAAAGAACAAAAGTAAATCTTTTAAAAAAAAAAAATAAATTAAAGCTGGGTGGCTTGGTGGCACATGCCTTTTATCCCAACATTCAAGATGGAAGCAGAGGCAGGTGGATTTCTCTGAGTTCAATGACAGCCTGATCTACATAGTAAAACTATGTCTCAAAAAAACTTTTTTTTTTTTTTTTTTTGCTTTTCCGAGACAGGGTTTCTCCACGTAGTTTCGCTGCCTGTCCTGGATCTCACTCTGTAGACCAGGCTGGCCTCGAACTCACAGAGATCCGCCTGGCTCCGCCTCCCCCAGTGCTGGGATTATAGGCGCATGCACCACCGCTGCCCGGCTAGTTAGTTGCTTTTATGCTTTTGTAGATTTTCAAAAGTTTCTGAAGTACTCACTCTTATTTCTAATAAACAAGTGACTTCTCTTTTCTGTTCGTCCAAATCTGAACTGTTCTGTGTCTTTCAGAGTGTCCACTCAGGCACACCCTTCAGTAGCTTACCATGGTTAACCGCCAGGACTTTTCGACTATTCATCTTCACAAAATCTGCAAGAGGGAGCTGTGCATGTTCAATTCCGTAACTGGACGCTTGTCTAAATGTGAGTCCCTGAGAATAAAGACACTGGACTTAGATGTACACAGTCTATGAGAGGGTAGGCCTTTTCCAGAAAGAACTTCAGTGGAGAAAACTATCTTAAGAGTGTGGACATTTAAGTCCTGGCAGTGAGAGAACTTCCAGCTCTTGTATAACCATCTCACTGCCCAGAGGTGAAGACAGTGCATTCCCAGCAGTTAAAAAGCCTCTCAATGGCAGAACAAGGGATGGAATCTGTTTTCTGATTATTCTCTTTCCCGTCCCCAACCCCCTTTCTCACAGTGTTAAACTCTCCAACTGAATTCAGAGAGAAATACCATCACTCTTTCTGTGAGTGAAATATACAAAGGACGCTCAGTTTCAGTCATACACCGAGGCACAAACATACAATAAAATGAAATCCTGAGTGAGAAGTATTTCAGCTGGCCTTATATTTTATTTTTCCTTTCCATCAACTAAAAAACAGTGAGATAGGAATTTTATAATTTCTCAAACTTAAAATACTTTAAGTGTATGTCTATCCTAGATGAAAAATCCCAAAAGGCCATGCAGGAAGTGTAAGCTGAATCTCAACAAGTACTTAGCATATGGGGGGTGGGGGATGAAAGGAGCCAGGGGCTTTTGGATAAAACTATTAGAGAAACAAACAGCCTGAGCAGAGAACCTGTTCATGCATAAATTATAAGCTAGAATTTTCCACTGAGAACAACAGAAAAGTTGAAGACAAGGTCCCTTTGATGTTCTAAAGTTGCTCATCCAATGGCTAGCCACAACTGGCAACTTCAAGATTACAATTAAAAAAAAAAAATCCAATCCAATTTCTCTGTCGTATTACACCTTGACGATCCACAGATCGCCTGTGACATGGCAGAAATTCTATGTACACACTGTTGCTGAAGAAGATGCAATTCCTTCATATACTGTGCTGACAATTTTTAGAAAAAATACCTTTTCCTCAGAAAAATAGGATGAATTGAGTATGTTGCAAAGTACATAATAATATTCTCTTCAGAAAGAGGAGTTCTGTAACTTTTTATAAAAACACGAGATGAAAAAAAAAAATAAGAGAGAAAAAATAATTTGAGAAATCATATATTTACAAACTAATATAGAGCTGGAGAGATGATCCAGTAGTTAAAAGCACTGCTCTCCTAGAGGACCCATGTGGTGGCTCACAACTATCTGTAACTCCAGTCCCGGAGGTCCTGATACCATTTTCTGACCTTCAAGGGCATCAAGCAAGCACATGGTGCAGACATATATGCAGGCAAAACACTTATATACATAAAATAAAAATAAAAACTGTTTTTTAAAAATTGGTATAAACTTCAATGGCTTAGCAATTCATTAGCATCAGAGCCCCTAGCAACACAGCACAGCTTAAACATGCAGACTCTGCAGCAATATGGTCATGTCCAAGAGTCTGCTTTGCCACCTACCATGATTGAATTTAAGCTTAATTTCTTTGTTCCTCAAATCTTGCAACTGTGAAATGTAGAAAATGACTGCACTGATCTCCCTGAGCTGCAGAAAAGGTCAAGTAAGCTAATGTGAAGTCCTTTGCTTAGCTTAGGTCACCACAACAGTAACAGGTGCTCAAGAAAGACCATTCGTCATTAGGACTTTGTCACTATCTGAAACATAGATTTAGGTAGGAGCAAAGCACAGTACCTTGTGATGGTTGTGGTCCACTAACCCTCCAATCACATAGGCCTTTGACTCATCTAAGTCCTTCAGTACATTAGGAGAGTCTGACGTCAGATAAACCAGCTCTTCTTTCTTTATGAGTTCACTATAGTGCTCTGATTTGATGTGGATATCCTTTAAAAAACAGAAGGAGAATGAGTATATTAATTGGCAGGATACTGTGAAAGCTGGCTAAAAATGATTATCTTCTTTTCCCAAAAGAAATCTGCCCATAAGCATCTGAAATAAAGCCTGAAAGGCTATTGCTAGAATAGCATTTAAAATCCATAACCAATTCCTTACATCGTAACTCAGTCACTGATATATTCTACTGACCTTGTTTCCTTGGTTGGGGCCTCAGTCCCTAATCTAGTCCACACACTGAACGCAAGCTAAGTTTCTAAAATCTCACTTGTTATTATTCAGGCCTGTCCTGGAGGTTCAAACTCCTTAACTTAGGAACTTTTTCCTGAATATGGCACTAGCCTATCTTTCTCATTTTATCTGTGTCCAAAAAGAAAAAAGAAAAACACATTTTTCCTGCCTTCTTGATCACACTGTTTTCCAGATAAGAAATGCCTTTTCCAATGACATCTCCTATGCGAATCATCAAAAGGAAACTGCTTGTCAGTTTAATTCCCTGAATGTGTCTGTTTCCATCAGGAGACAAACTGACCAAAATTGTCAGTTCAGATACAAGACTGAGTAAGAGCTGGTAGTACAGATTTTTCAAGTCACATTAATTGCCTGAACGATATCACCAGACCCTGACTTCCATACAATAATTTTAAAGAAAATCAAGTGAAGCAGACACTTGAATTGTATGCCACTTTTCTATAAAGCAGTATGCTAGAAACCTGACTCCATACTTCACAGTGGCCTCAAGGGGTATCTGAATTACTAGAAGCCACTGAATCTACATTTCTCTAGAAAAGTGAGGGTGTACATAATAAGCCTGGCAGGACACAAACTATAAAGTATGCTTGTCTAATGTATTCATTATTTCTTAGAAAAAGAGACATGAATATAAAAGACAAATGTCTGTATCACAGGCTTTTAATGAATGCAGCCTTTGGATTAGTAGGTGCTAGTGGGGAAAGCTGGAGACTGTAAGAGCTGAGAACAAACAGTACGCAAGCATGGACGGACATAAAGCAGCACTCCTGAACAGAAGAGCACCCAGCCAGCTGGCCACACTGGTGCCACATCTTACAAGTACCTAAAACAGGGAAATTATACATCACAAATAAAATTTGAATCTGCTAGAAGCCACACTAAAAAAATAACAATAGACAAATTAACTTCAATGTATTTTAACATAATATGCCCATGTTATATCCCCCAATATATATGTGAGCACGTATCTCACATTTATAGCACATGTCAACTCACAATCCAGATTTTCACATCTCAGGAGTTTACAGCCACATTTGGCTACTGGTCACAAAGTGGACAGCACGGATTTAGACGTAGAGACACTTTCAAGCTTTAGAGCGAGGCTTTTAGGTAGTTCTTTTATAAGAAGTGGCTCTAAAACAGCAGACAGTACTTAGGAGAGTGAACACAGGGAGCAGACATCCCACTCTCTTCTTTAGCTCCTCCCCTGTGTGACTTTAGAAACGGCTGTAACGACACCAGGTTCACAGCGCACCATTCCTGAGACTAGGCAAACCAAGAGGCCTTCCAGGAGCTCAGAGGTCCCTGAAATGACATGGGAGTGAACTGTCCCCTACCTTCCAGTTGACCCATCCTTTGTCATTTTCATTCATGTTCTTTTTCAGTTGACCGCCATGGCTTGTCAAATAAAACTGACGAGCAATTGGTAAGCAGAGAAAAAGAAGGAAAATCATCAGTTTAGTTCAACATTTTACTTCCCTCATCACTCATCTGATCACCAGTGAAAGACAAAATAGTTTTCACGGATTTAGAAAAAAAGAACTGTGCTCAATCCCGAGCACCCTGAAACAGGTGGTAGAAAGGACAGGTGTGAACCCCCCGGCCGTGGCAGCCCACCCACATCATCCTGCACACTCCCTGCCCTGAGTCAGGTTCTCCTCCACCTCCCTGGGGGAAGTGCTGCTGCCACTCTTACTGTTGTTATTTTTGCTGCTGCGAGCCTTCCCTGACACCCACTTTACAGCTGACTCAAGGATGCTGAGGGTCTTGTGAAGGAAAAAAAAAAAAAGATGTAAAGACTGGCACTGAGGTAGGTAGAGAACTGTACAAAAACACAGTCCATACTGCATGGTAAAACACACAGCTAAGCACAGCGTATTGGGAAGTCCTTGGCTCTTCACGGCTCTGGGACTACTGCAGCAGCAGTCAACAAGTCTCCACAATCACTCTCAACTAAGTTTAAGAAATCCTTTCCAGAACTGTCACTGGCTCAAAAGGAAATGGAAAACAGACATATAGCCAAGAGGCCCTGCTGACACATCAGTACAGGGCAGCCTCCCTCCCCTCCTTTCCCACTTCCCATGCCTGAAGGCATCAAACGCTGAGAGACTGGTGTGAAAATATGAAATCCTGAGTGAACAGACCCTGAAAATGTACAAGACTGCTGATTCATGTTCAAAGTATTTTTGTAGAAAAAACTGGTCAGATAAGTATGATACAAAAAACCTCTAAGACTCTCAGGCAAGGGCAACTGCAACAATCCAAGCCTCTTATCATGGGAGATGGAAAAAACCCTAACTTTTCTTTAATTCTTCATACACACCTGTACAGGATGTGATGCACGTCGATTTTCTGCATAACATCGTTGAATCTGCTTATGAAGTTTCTTAATATCCTATAAAATAGCACAATTTAAAAAACAACAATAAATAAAGGCGATTGTGATAGTTTTCATTTGATTTTCCTACACACTGACAAAATTTCTACATGTAAAGTTAATGCTCCATAATTCACCTATCCTTCTGTCCTTTAAAGTATCTGTTCAAAATGCCACTTGACGCTGTCTTAACAGACAAGAAAAACAAAACCTTCTTTTTAGAATCATGCTATTTCCACACTTTACCCCAGTGGTACTGGTAAAATGCAAGATTTAAAACAAAATTTGTGAGTGTTTGCACTTGGCTAATATGTCTGTGTACCATGTACATGCAGTGCCTCTGGAGGCCAGAAGAGGGGGTCAGATGCCCTGAAACTGAAGTTCCACAGGTTGTGAGCCATCACATGGGTGCTGGGAACCAAACCTGGGTCCTCTGCAAGACCAGCAAGTGCTCTTAACTGCTGAGCCATATCTCCAGGCCTGCTACAGACTTTTTTGAAACAGGATTTCACTAAGTAGTCCAGGCTTGCTTCAAATGTGCTATATGTCCTAGGCTAGCCTAAAAGTCTGAGATCCTCCTGCCTCAGTTTCCCAAGTGACAGAATTACAGACAGATGTCATCACAGTAACTCTATAGATCTTTATAACTAATATGTAGTTATGAAGTTTTACTATCTAATTATGGGTAAATGTCTACCTATGTGTATATAAGCATAAACATAAATATGCATATACATGCAAAAGCACTTAATTTAGGAGTAAGAGATTTGGAAAACTTAAGATGTAGTTTAATACATAAATACTGTCTATAACATTACACATGAGAATAAGTGATTTAACCTAGTTCACATACAGGGACCTCGTGATACCTTTAACACCATCAAATCATCGAAACTGCAGTCGATGATGAGGCGGAGGCTGCTATGAACAGCGTGTCTTCGAATGCGCTTCCTGTCACTTCCGTCGGAGCCGGACTCCAGCTGACACTGTCGCTCTAATTTCTTTCTCTTGCGCTTTTCTTTTCGTTTTTCCCTAAAATTAGTAAACAAAATAACGTTTTTGTTATTTGTGTATTTAGACGTTCACAAGACTTCTAACTAAACAAAAAGCAGCTATGTTTGTAAACGGTCATGTTCTATGAAACATCCTCTCCTCTGTGGGGAGAAAAGGTCAGAGAGAAGCAGCTTTATTACTCCATGCAATAACTTTACACACGGAGAAAGTGACTTTGCAAAGATAATATAAAGCTTTCTTTAATGAATAACTGAACATATTATTCAATAGTTTCATTACTGGAACTATACTATGCCTAAGAAAAACAAGAGTTATGAAGAATTTTACTTTCATAACTCACCCCTAAACGATTTTCTAGTTCAATAATCACTGGGAATACTAAAAAGAAAATTTCACTAAATTTACTAAAAGAACAAAAATAAAAGCCCAATGTTTTTCTAATCTCTTATAAGTTTTGGCATTAGACAATGGCTCTGGCCTAAATGCTTTCATGGAAACCTGTTTTAGCCATATCCATGTCAGGTCAACGTTTGACCTTCCTGTGTTGTTGTTTTATCCCGTATCTAGGACACAGATACCCGCTCCCTGTCTCAGCTGTTCCAACAGGTGTCCTGCCAGGCAGGCAGTTTTAGGGGTGCCGAGCCTAACATCAGTATTGCAAGAAACGTCACAAAATCGAAGCATGTGTGGTTTTAACAGCAACTCAGTGTTAGCTAGTAACATGCATAACCTTATTTTTTCATAACTTCAGTTTCAATGAAGAGGGCTATTAACAGGACCCGGCTCCCCGTTTCCGAATGAGAAGTGGCATGCACGGAAGTACGCACTTGCGCAGTTCTCGCTGCTCCTCCCACTGTTTTTGCTTCAGCAGCTTCTTCATCTGTCGTTTAGATAGTGGCCCAGTCCCTGCATCTGATCTTGGCTTCTGTCCCTCCTCTTCACCTTCACCCACGCCTGGCTTTCTTTCCACGTTAGGAGTCTCAAGAGATGCCGGCAGCACTTCCGAGGACATATTTGTTGTTTCTGAAAAACTGGAAAACAACATTGTTTATATGAATAGATAATTTATAAACACAAAGCAAAATAATCCAAACGGCCAAAAGATGCCAACGAATGTTAAACTCTATCAGTAATAAAAATACAAATTTAGATAGTTAAATTCCATTTATTGGCAAAGATCTTTATCACTTAACATGGATTAAATACATTGGTTGACAGTACTGGTGAAGGACTGGTGTTCACATATACAACTGAGGGGCATCATACAGTTTTTCCGGAAGGCAAGTTACGTTTTGAGAGTTGTTATACACTGATACTGTCCTACAGTCAAGACGACATAACCCGGGGTTTTTTGAGGAAGGCTCAGTGGCGGGACTGCCCAGATGATATTGGTCTGTGGCCATATCTGTTTATTGATGTGGAAGGGGCCAGCCCACTGTGGGCAGTGCCATCCCTAGGCAAGTGGTCCTGGGCCGTATGAGGATGTTCACAAACATGAGCAATGGAGTAAGCTGCCATGCAGCATACGCCACGGTTTCTGCTTGAGACCCTGCCATGACTTCCCTCAGTGATGAACCGTGGTCTAGAGGCATAAGCCAGAAACACCCTTCCTTTAGCTTGCTTTTGGTCAGAGTGTTTTATCACAGCAACAGAAAATCAAACAAGGACACGTGCTGACCTAGCAATTTATTTTCTTAAAATAAATTCCTGTGAGTCAGAAATGTACATTAAAATTTGCATTCATTCTAGCATTATTTTTAACTGTGAAAAGCCAGAATTTACTTGAGTGTCAGCAAAAAGAGTAAATAAATATGGTTCTTCTAATAAATAACTAATGTATAATAACTCTATAAGGTAAGTTACATAGAAGCCAGTAAAAATGCTATTTCCAAAACTACTTATTGATAAGAGGAAATGGCTATATTTTACATAAGTATCAAAATAAATACTAATATTCCTATGACATCAACTTATTTTTAAAAAGTACACTCTCATCTTCAACTTTTGTTCATGGATATCTATATTTTATAACTTGAATGACACAAGTTTTCTTTCTCTAGTAAAGTCATTGTATATCTGGAAACACTTTAGTTATGGCTAAAGAAAATGTAAAAGTTGATTCTGTCATCAGTTTGTGAAATTCTTAGAGTTGGCTGAAATAAATCTTCATTTAAATCTAACCACATGCCTCTGGATCCATATTAGCTAGAACTGAACTTGCTGCTCAGAGAGAGGCTAAACACACTGCAACGTCTTTACTCTTCAGGAGTATTAACAAGAAGGCTGAAAAGTGCTTCCTATTGATCCCTGCCAAAGACTAAGCGTGATCTACTAAGTAGTCTATGGCCTTAAGGAACATTCAGAGATTTTTTTTTTTTTAAAATACAGCTAGCGAGTAAGCCTCCACAGAGAGGCTACAATCTAAGCAAAAAAAAAAAAAAAGAAGAAGAAGAAGAAGAAGAAGAAGAGGAGGAGGAGGAGGAGGAGGAAGAGAAGAAGAAGAAGAAGAAGAAGAAGAAGAAGAAGAAGAAGAAGAAGAAGAGAAAACAATCTTCCATAATGTAATAATGAGAGAACAAAACCCTTGCAGAACATATTTTAAACAGTAATTTTATTATATGATTCTCATGTTCTTTGAGAGTACAGTGTCACATTAGTTGAGATTTACTTGATTCTTATTTCATACTTAGGATAACTGAGTGAACAGATACGGTATTTCAATAACTTGAAAAGGAAATAAGAGTAATATCAAACAGTTACTAATTCCTCCTGAGTTTGATAAAGAATGCATCACCTAACAAAATCTCAACCTTACCAGAGTGGACTGTATTAGATTTACTTTAAAAAGAAGTCACCATGAGATTGGATTTATTTGAATTTAAAAGTTATTTAATAATTCCTATGAAACAAGGCATCTCAAACAAATCTAGCAGACAGAATATACTCAAAATACTTGGCTGATTAAAGAGACAAATGAGCTGGGCGGCGGTGGCACATACCTTTAATCCCAGCTCTCGGAGAAGCCGAGACTCTATGAATTCGAGGCCAGCCTGGTCTACAGAGTAAGTTCCAGGACAGCCAGGGCTACACAGAGAAACCCTGTCTCAACAAACCAAAAGAGACTGAGACAGAGAGTGTGAGAGAGAAAGAAAGAAATCATGGCGTTATGACTCAAACCCAGCTCCAACATCAACACTTCCCAGTCACCTAAATCCTTGGAGGTGGGGGTTTTGAAGGGACAGTGCTGACTGCACACTGTTGACAGACGGCTCTGAAGGCATTAAACTCAAAAATGAATAGAGATAACGGAAAAGCAAGGGATAATGGAAAAAGCAAGACTCATTAAACATGAAAACTTAAAAGAAAAACTAAAATTCACAGGAAAACATTTTATGAAACAAATTTTCCATTTCTGCTTATCCATGGCAATGTTTTTCAGTAGTTGTCTGTGTGGTTCAAAACCTGAAGTGTTGAGCTATACTGTGAGGACTACAAAAGCCATGTTTTATAACTCACCTCCACCAGGGGGAGCCTTTGTCTTTCACATCTAAAATGCCTCCAGTTAAATTTAATTTGACCTATCGCAGAATAGTGACATTTTTGAACAGCCTATCAAAAATAAGGAAACATGAACTAGACCTAATATTTTTTTAATCGATTCTCGAAACGCTGTGCTGGGTGAGCTTCCTAAGCTTTAATTAAATAAGCCAGACGTACTGAAACACGTACACACGAAATGCAGATAAAATACTAGCTGGCTATCTTAATTTGGCTAGACTTTATCCAGATAGCTTCCGCTCCGACTGTCTACCATACAATAAACACATTGTGTACGAATTTGCTGCAATTATCTGTTATGCAAAACATGGCACTTTTGAGCATACTTTGTTTTTAGTTTGGGTTATGACGTCTCTATGGCAGAGTGTCTGGGGCTCCTCCCTGACCGGTCGGCAGTGATGCTCACAGTATGTTTTCATTCACTAAGCCAAGTCAAGCAAATATTTAAGAACATTTTACAGAAAGTATAGAACCTAAGCGTGAAATTTTACTGCAGCACAATTTTTAAAAATGGATGGCTAATTCATGGATATAGGGTATCAGATGGGAATATAAAACTGAACAATGATGACTAAGAGTATTTGGTGTGGGGAGAGCACACATCATCGAAGACAAAAACCTCAGCTGTTACCATACCGAATCAAAACAAAACAGCCTTGGTGGTTTTCAAGTTTTCTTTTCGGGAACTGCCGAGTCGCAGTAACTGCAGAATAGAATTAATGACCTGCCAGTAACAGTTGTTGTTTTTTAAACGTGTTGGCCAGTTCCGCAGTAGAAACAGCCCTTTGTTCATTCGTCAAATCCCTTTGACCAGAGTGCGGGCTTGGGAGGAATCTTAGAAGACAGTTTTGGGCGTTTTTGTTCGTGTTTTTTTTTTTGTGTTTTAAGTGAATGATCTCCTACGAAGTCTTTACACCTCCGGACAAACAGCCGCATTTTAAACACAATGTATTCCAGTGACATCTAACAGCTCGTGGATCTGAACCTCATCCTCGGCTCACCACGAGGCTCAGCCGCATCTGCAGCACCCGCCCCTCGACTCCCCACACCCGGCCGCCGGCACATCTGGCCCAGGGAAGAGAAAAGAGGAAAGGCAGGGAGCGCGCCTCGCCCGCTCTCCAACAACAACGCAGCCCGGCGACAGGCGGGGCTCAGACTCCACATTTCTCTTCCTGCCACACTTCCGGTACAGACCCCCACGAACAACAGAAACCTAAAGACCCGCGCGGCCCAGGGCACGCGCACGCGCAGACACGGGCCCGCGGGCCCGCCCCGACCTCGCCGCGCGAACGCGGCTGACCAATCAGGCCGCGGCGAGGAAGGCCGTGGGGCGCGGCGTGGGACGCGCCACCTGACGTCACATCCTCGGGGAACAGGCAATTACTTCCCGGGCAATTGCCCTCTCCCCCGGAAGCCGTGATTGCAGCGGAGGGCAGCGTAGTTCGCGTTCCTTTAGCATCCGAAAGGATACCAAAGAGTAGCCGCGCAACAGTCGCAGTGCCATATTTACCAAGCCGCGGGGCCGATGGGGAACGCCGGGGTTTGGTCAGAACGCCTTTCTGATGTGCCCACCGCTCCACGCGTCAGTCCTCCTTCAGAAACTTCAACTCCCAGAGGCGGTGGTTGCACGCCTGGTTACGGCACTTGCGGCTGACGTCATCGAACTGCGCCAATGACAAACAAGTTGGGGAAGGAGGCGGGGCTTGTGGGGGCGGGGTCGAGACCTGGGTCTAGTTGGAGAACGTAGTAGCTAGCTACCACGAGGTGTTTTTTCCCTGGCAAGAATTAGTTTGTACTCACAGGCGTTTATTCATGTATCAGCTCGGGTCGCGTGTGTAGTATAGCCCCACTTACAGAAATCAAAATACGAAACAGACGAAATGCTTTTATTTTCTCGGTGTTGAGAGGGTGATCTATTGCCCAAATGGTTTCTAGTTTATGTAGGTAAAGGTTACCAAACCATGATTTTCATAAGTGGAAAAAACTTAAAGTGAAGTTCTTAATAAAAATGCATTGACGTTAAGAATTGAAGTGTTTTATTTCCATAGTAAAAACATACGCTTTACACTCGATTCTTTTGAGGTTTTCCTATGCTAATTTGCAAAACACGTGATATTTCATCGTTTGTAATACTTGACCTTATATAATCTTTTTGCTAAATATAGACCAACCGAGGGGGGAAAAATTAAGCAGTGTGTAGACTGACTTTTTTTTTAATTTGGCCTTTTTGATTGATGACTATTGTAGAATTTGGAGATAAACTATTTTCAAATCTTTGAATAGAAGTCTGCCCTTTCAATATTGAAAGAACCATGATGTATATTTTTCTTGATGCTTGACCTTTGAACATGGTTACATGATCTTACATATACTGAAACGTCTCTGAATTTAGTGGCAAAACCAAAGTCTGTCTTTAAAATCTCCGGTTTTATTTGGGATGTGAGCCAGGATTCTGCTGTGGATCTCTCAAATCTAAAAGATTTCTGTTAACTGAGCATTGGCATGAAAGCTGGATCCAATTATGATCTGTTGGTAGGACATCTTTTTTCAGCTGCCTCCATATCAGGGCAGAGAGTAGCTGAGCAAGGATTAGTAATTGGATATGGAGCCCTTCACATGTAGGTCATTAAATTCAGGCTGGCATAGTAGTGTGCCAAATCTTTCAGCAGCTGTTCAGTTGCCCCTGTGGGATCTGTTTTATAAATAATGATACGTTTTCAGAGGTGATGCCTAGCATCCTCGATATTTAAAAGTTTTTAAGTTATGAGAAAATCCTCATTTTAATAATGTCAGCAAATTTTTGACTTAGTTATTTGATCTTGTAGTTGCAGAAGCAGTCCGAAGTATGCAAAAAAAAAAAAAAAGTACCAGCAAAAACTGCAGAAAAACAGAAGCACATAAAAAGTTTAAGGTAAGGTCATGTGATATGAAGCAGTCATTGATTTATAAGACTCATGTTTATTTAACACATTAAACAGCCATGGAGTTTGTCTTATGACTTTCTATGATGATGATTACTAAATGATTATCTCTGTCCTAAAGGAATAGGGGCTCCAGAAGTGAATACACACTTAAGATGCCTCTAGACATACAGGAACAAGTGAATGTTTCTTGAATAGATAGTTTCAGAGATCTTGTGATTTTGCTGTATCTTGGAAAGTAAGGAGTTTCCAAATGTAAAGAAAAAAAAAATCACAACACAGTGAAAGCAAAGACCAGAATGTGATGGTTTTACACAGTGGCTGAAAAGCAATGGGTAGAATAAGGAAGAAAGGAGAAAGCATAGCTCTAAAGGTGTTTCTAATTTGAACAATAGTAGAAATATAATTCCATTATCTGGGTCATTTAGAGAACACTAGAAGGAAATCGGACTTAAAAATTATTAGCAAGTTTGAGTTTGAATATATGTGGAATCTGGGGTATCTGCAGGCATCTAAATAGGAACAGACTTAAAACCCAACAGTACGTGTTTGTACTTTGAGCCAATAGAAGAGGTTTCCATGGGTCACAAGCCTATTATATCTGTGGAATCAGGAATGTAACAAAGGAGAGGAGTTACCTGCAGGGAAGCCTGAGAGGGTGTTTCCTTTTTAATCAGAGTACAAGCTCCAAGTGGCAATGTGGCCCCAACGATAGCAGACCTTAAGTTTTGAAAGAGAAGTCAAAAGTTGAATTTGTGTGAAATGTAGTTTGTAGGTATTGACACTACTGTGCATTTTAAAATACTGAGGAGCCATTATAGAAAATAGTACAAAGGTTTCTATGGAAGTTAAAAATAGAACGACATACATAAATCTGAGAAAATGCTATCACTGCCTCATAGATATCTGCACTGCTGTGTTCCTTGTAACATTCCCCATCACCAAGATAGGGAAACTAGTATCTGTCCATGTCAGCAAACGAAGGATTAAGAAACTGTTAAATATATACAATGAGCTGCTAGCCCTGAAAAAACGAGATCTTGCCATCTGCCAAAGTATGAATGAGCTAGGAAGACAGTGTACTGCGAAATAAATATTTTGTGTTCTTATTTATGTGTGGAAAATAATACTCAAGTGTGCAGAATTAGGGGATAAAGCAGCAGTTATGAGGAAGGGGAAGCATGGGGGAGGACAGGAAGATGTGAGTCAAAGTAACATATATAAGATAAACAAGTCTAGAGAGTAAATGTATAACCTGAGGCCTGCAGGACATAGAGTTGTTCTGTATAATATTTTCATACTAATGAAGTGGTTTTAGCAGCTTTCATCACAAAGGAAACAAAAAAAGTTGGTTAACTGTGAAATGATGGACATGTTAATTTGTTTCACCATAGCAACCTTTTTACTATTCATATCTAGCCCATAGCATCATGTTGTATGCCTTAAATGTATGCAGTAACATTTATGAAAAAAATAGAGTTTATGTGATTTAATCACAAATAAATATTGAGGAGCCTAAATAAATCATATCTGTGTACCAATTTCAGACAATTGGTAGCTGGTTTAAGTTGGACCACAGATTGTAAAGTAAGAAGAGGGCTACAGATAGAACAGAATTTTAGGACACAAAACATGGTAAGATATGCAATTATGAGCTTCTCCATATGTTTGGACACATTGGACAGTCACTCAAAATTCTGTTTTTGTCAATCTGGTTATGACTTTAAATCTGAGTACGCTTCAGCAAGTTGGAGTGGTAGGTGGGGGTCAGAGTAACACTTGTGAATTCTTTAATTTTAGACTGGAGAGCCCAAATGGGATCAAATCTAAAACACGACTTGAAAGGTATCTAAAAAGAAGAAACAGCTTCTCGGCTGTATTTATTTCAACTGGCACTTTGATTGACTTAGAAAAATAGAGAAAAAGTACCTTGTAATTGATAAATATTGAAGATGCTAGGAAGATGCCTAGGGAGGAATGTCTGTGAACCTCCTGAATATCCTCATAGAAATAGAGTTGGGTGGGGATTTAGCTCAGTGTAGAGTGCTTGCTTAGCAAGCACAAGGCCCTGGGTTCGATCCTCAGCTAAAAAAAAAAAAAGAAAAAGAAAGAAAGAAAGAAAGAAAGAAAGAAAGAAAGAAAGAAAAAAGAAAGAAAGAAACAAGTGGAGCATTTAGTGCGGCCAACAGCTGTAACTAGGCAGAAGAGGATCCAAAAGCCCTGAGAACAGGAGGGCCACAAACTGCCAAGCATTTGCTGAAAAGTAAGGGATACTACTGACACCAACAGGAAAATTGGCAGGTGGTCCAGCAGACTCAAGTCCAAGGTGAGGATAAAAGAATGAGCAGGAAGCTCTGAAGTTGCCACTGTGGAATTTGTAAAACCTGCGGATGGGGGCGCTGCTCCCGGGCTAAGCCCAGCACTTTGGAGAAACTGCTCGGGTCTAAATTGAACAGGACCAGCCAATAGGAAGAGGGAAAAGCAAGTCCAGATGCAAGTGAAGGAAGGGCGAGGTGAAGGTCGTGACACAGGTTCACGCGTGCCATTTTACAAAAGTGACAGGTATTTGTAGTCTTGAGAGTAGAAAAGCAGTTCGACCCCCTCCTTAAAAGTCAGCAAGATGGCTTCGTGAATAAGGATACTTGCTGCCAAGCCGGAGGACCTAAGTTCAATCTACAGGACCCACATGGTGGAAGGTGACTTGACTCCTGAAAATTGCCTCTGACCTCCACACCAGCTCCATGGTATAGGCTCACTCACAGTAAATGTTTTTAAGAATCCCACACAAAAGGATTATGGCTGGATTGCATTTAAAGGTGCCGCAATACAAAAAGAACAAGGAAGCAGATAGAGGGATGAGACTATATCCAGCTTTCAGACTAAACATGGGGACATTTTTAAGTGATAAAATATGAACAAAACAAAAAACCAGAAAATTAAGAAATAGACTGGCTTGAGAAAGGAAAAATTTGAAGAAAGTGATGGCTGAGAAAAGAATAAGTGTTAAAAAGTGCTTGTGTGCATAAGACATGCCCAAAGGCCTAGCCAGTGAAATACAATAGAAAAAGGAAAGAAAATAAAATTACAGGTGGCATGATTGTCTATCTATCTATCTATCTATCTATCTATCTATCTATCTATCTATATATATATAAAGTTTTCTAAATCCTCATTTCACTAACTAGCAATTATAGCAGAATTTTAGGACAAAAAGTTAACACACAAAATCCCTTGCTGGTTTATGTGCCAGCAATGTACAGTCTGATCTTGAAATTAAAAAATGCTTATCCCCACCTTGTGTCATAGATAGAAATCTAATAAATTTGTAAAGAACCTAAAGGAGGAAGTCTGAAAGATTGATGAAAAACTCAAGATCTAAGTAAATTCAGAGATGTTCTCATGGACTGGAAATTCAAGACCCTAAGAACATGGATACCTACTACCCATACTTAGGTTTTTATAATTGTTAAGATTAAAAGAAACCAGAAAGCATTGGGAAAATACCTGAATCTAGGAATTGTAGAAAGACACAGAGGGTGAGCTAGTAGCCGATAATACTCAAAAGAAAAACCCAGACCTAAACACATAGATGTGGGGTATGCCAAAAGAGCACAACAACATAATTGAAAGAACTCATGGATGTATGTATAGGGCAGGACGGGGAGGCTGGATATGTGTAGACGAATTGCTAAATGGTCTTATTAATAAAAAAAAAAAAACTTAAAGCCAGAAATTGGGGTTAAAGCCTGAGAGGAATCAGAGGAATAGGAAAAGCCACAGCTAACCTTACCTCACCAACTCTGCAGCTTCCAAAGAGACCTACTCCTGTATACCCATGCCTCTATGCCTTTCTATTCTGTTCTCTCATTCACTCTTTCAGCCCAGCTAAATCATTTCCTCTTCCTGCCCTGCTCTGTCACTTCCTGTCTGTCTGTACAGATCTCCAGACCTCTATGGTTTGTACTGGGATTAAAGGCATGTGTCAGTCACCATGCCTGGCTCTGTTCCCCAGTGTGGACTTGAACTCACAGAGATCCAGACAGATACCTGCCTGCCAAGTGATAGGATTAAAGGCATGTGCTACCATAGCCTGACTTCTGTTTAGTATAATCGTTGGCTTTTTCCTCTGATCTCCAGGCAAGCTTTTTTTATTAGAGCACAAATAAAATATCACCACAGATATGGGGGAGGGTTTGTGAGTATTCACATGTGGGTGTGGGTGTTTGTGAGTTCACGAGCACACTGTGTGTGTGTATGTGTGTAGAAGTCAGAGGTCAGCGTCAGGTACCTTCCTCAGTAGCTCACCACCCTACTTTTTGAGACAGGGTTTCTCACTCAATCTGGAGAGTGACTGTTGACTGGACTGGTTGACCAGCAAGCCCTCGGCTTCTGCTTCTCTCTTCCTGTACTCGTTTACAGCTGAGCACTGGGCTGTGCCTGGCTGTTTATATGGGCTAGGGATGTGAATTCAGGTTTTCATGTGTTAGAGACTAAGCCATCTTCCTAAATCCCTGAAAGAACTCTGAATGAATAAAAATTAAGCAGTTATAGCAAGATTAAGTAGATGTAGTATTGGGCTATAGCTCAAAGTATAAAGTCTCTGTGAGTCCCAATGCAAAGGATTAAAAAAGCAAAAGAAGAGAAGAAACATGCCAAAGAAACCCTGTTAATTCATGTCACTACTCTGCTGCTAGGGAGAAATGTAGCTCCCTTTTTAAAGAGGAGGTTGAGCATGGTACTTCCTTCCAAAGAATCCAGAATAAAGAATGAGAATAAAAATAAGAATAATTGTCCATGGAGCATTCTAAAAGCACTGATCAGTCAGGACTCAAAGTAACCATACCACTGATAGACCACATTGATCATCTCAAACAATGTGATAAAAACAAACCTTGAGCTCTGTGGTTATCTATTGGAATAACTGCAGTTAATATTCCAAAGTTGCAGTTAATATTCCAAAGTTCCCAATAGAATATCTTACAGAATAACCATATAGGATTCCTCAATATTGACACAGCCAAGAAGAGCCCAAGGGGACATGGAAGTCAAATGTAATGTATCCTGGAACAGGGGAGAGGATTAATTACAGGCAGACATAGTCTAGGGCCTCGGAGAGATGGCTCAGCAGCTAAGAGCATTTTCTGCTCTTTCAGAGGACTCAGTTTTAGTTCTCAGCACTGCCATGGTAGCTCATGACTGTCTGTAATTCTAGCTCCTTCTGAGGGCTCCTGCACATGTGCTACACATAATTATACTCAGGCACAGACATATACACATAAAATAAATATTTAAAACAACAAATGTAATATGAATAAGTATGGCTTTTAGTTAACAACTTGACTATTAATATTAAATCTATCATATGGATGTAAAACATTAGCCATAGGTATAATTGGATACAGGGTATATGAGAAATATTTGTATTATTGTAGTTATATTTGGTGAATCTAACCAAAGTTTTTAAAGTAATAGAATATACAGAACGTAAGAAAATATAAGTAAGATATAAACTAAATACAAATAGTTGTTATAATAATAATATTTGTTGGTTTTGGTGACTATTCTTTTAACCCTTTTGGTGCTCACCTCTATATATTTAAATAAGAAATTATCTCAAAATATCTGTATTAGCTATTTAGTAGTCTGCTTCCAAAATACAGTAGACCTATGAATAAACATACTTGCATAAAAGTATTTAAAAAAAATTTTTTTTAAGACAGGGTTTCTCTGTATAACAACAGTCCTGGCTGTGCTGGAACTCACTTTGTAGAGCAGGCTAGCCTTGAACTCAGAGATTCACCTGCCTCTGCCTCCCGAGTGCTGGGATTGAAGGCGTGCATTGCCGCTGCCACCTCCACCACCCGCCGCATAATAGTATTTTAAATGGTTTCATATTGAATTGATGAACCTTCGTTTATTGAACTGATTCTTATCATTGAATAAACATGTCACAAAATGATGTGGCATATTTTGTGTTATTTTTGTATACTTTAAGATCAGTCCAATTCCACAGAATACTAACATTTACAGAATGTGTTTCCTCAAATAGTGGCAACTTCTTCATGTCAGTGTCCAACTTTGGGTTAGGGTCACTGTTTTCTGCTGAAGAAGATTTTGTTTTCTTTTGAGACAGGGTCTTACTACACATAGCCTTGGCTGGCCTAGAGCTTATTACGTAGACAAAGCTGGCCCCCAACACACACAGAATCCCTGCCTCTGCCTCCAGGGAGCTAGGATTAAAGGTGGGTGCTACCACACCTTGCCTGAAGTAGATTTTTAAAGATAACTTTTAGAGGGATCTTTTAGTTGTATTTTTTCCTTTTTTTCTGGGAACATGTTTACTTCTGTTTTAGGATTGAAACACGTATTTACGTAGACTAGAATACAGTGCTGTTAATTGTGGTAGGTGTCAATCACAAATTAATATTATTTACTCTGCACATTGCTAAGACAGTGGTTCTCAGCCTTTCTAATGCTGCGACCCTTTAATACAGTTTCTCATGTTGTGGTGACCCCCAAGCATAACATTATTTTGTGGCTACTTCATAACTGTAATTTTGCTACTGTTATGAATGGGAATATAAATATCTGATATGCAGGATATCTGATACTTGACCCCTGTGAAAGGGTCATTCAGCCCTTAAAGGGGTCATTTTCATTGGTGATGTTAATAATTATGTGGTTGTCTGTTTTTCTTACCCTTTTAGGGTGATCTATATTCTTATCTAGCTCTTCACATATCACCCCTACCTATTTGTTAGCCTACACTTTGATTGTGATGTTTTTGAGCCAGTGTGTGTGTGTGTGTGTGTGTGTGTGTATTATTCTGCTTGAAGTCTGTAGAACCTCTTAAATCTGACGTCTGTATCTATAATAGGAAGAAAAATAGCTCCCCCAAAGTGCTCATGTTTTAATCTGCAGTGAACATCCATGTTAACGATGTAGATGAATTTAGGTCACTAATTGACTGACCCCAAGTAAAAAGACTGCTGGGTTATCCACATAGGCCTGATATCATCAACTGTGTGTACACAGTGGAAGAAGCAGACGGAAGAGGCGGTCAGAGTGATCTGAAGCTGAAGGATTCAGCCCACTCGAGCTGATTTTGAAGGTGTAGAAAGTGGGTCCTGAGACAAAGAACACATGCAGCTCCCAGAAGAAATGAATTCCCCCTAAAGTCTTGGGAAAGCTGTGCGCCATGCCCACATCTTGATTTCAGCCTAGTGATGCTCCTGTAGAAGTTCTGACTTCAGGACTGGAGTACAAAACTCTATTGTTCGAAGCCAGTGACTGGTTATGATGGCTACAGAATTAACACAGTGCTTTCCAAAAGTTCTGGGAAATTCTTCAAACACTAGCCCAAATACCATATTTTACCTGCACTCTATCCTTCATCTCTTAACCAATCTTAAATATTTTATATCTTTTTTATTTTGGTGGTTGCTTTAAAATGATTGGCTTCTGATTCTGCTGTAAATTAATTTAATTGTTTATCCCTATAAATAATTTGTCTATAAATATAATGAGTTTAGTTATATTATGTACACCTTTAAAATAAATTTGTACTTCTACTTAACATCTTACTTTAGGCTTGAAATTTCCATTTTAAAAAGCACAATGGGATTATTTTTGTTATTTATTCTTTATTTTATCAAAATTAAATGTTTATTTTCTTTGTCCTCATCTGTTGGAATCACTTTTACTAGTTCTCTTCAGTCTGTCCACCCAGTTCTTGAGTGAACAGACATAGTAGGAGAATCCTCTCAGGTTAGCATGATGCACAGGTTTTTCTGATTATTGACAAATATGTGTATATGTGTTTATGTATGTTTACTTAATTCTGTTTTGAAAAAATAACTATGCTTTTATCTTAGATTCCAAATGTCTCATAGTTAACCCCTAGTTTTACTTTCATTAATTTAGTAATTTAATATTTCTTTATTTTAACAAAGAAAATCTTTAACAATACTTGATAAAATAGTATATATATTCTCTATATATATTAAAATAGTATATATATACTATGCCTTAGTATGAAAGAGGTCACCAAACTATAAGAATGTTCTTAACAAAGTATGTTTCTGAGGATTCCATGAAAATGCGAAGTCCCTTACTAAATTAAAAATGCCATCACACTTTAAAACAGTATGAGCTTTTAAGAGTGATTGAAAGCGTCCTTAAGTTTTTGTCCCTCCCTCCGCCGCTCCCTCCGTCTGTCCCTCTGTCCCTCCCTCCCTCCCTTCCTTCCTTCCTGCGGTGTCACACTCTTTCTAAGAAGAGAGCAGAATGTTCTGATGACACAAGTGGCTTTTCTTCTCAGGCTGTCACACATCCTGACTTGCCACGTCTGTATCTAATAGGGTAACTCATTTCCTTTTAACCTTTAGTGACCAAAGTTCAATTATCTTCTAATCTAGGAAAATAAGTTAACTCTTAACAACCTATGATACTCAACAAGACACAGCTGCACTTTGGAATCAGTAATCCATCTTTAATTTCAAAGTTTCCTCATCTGTCAAGGCAACATGGTAGTGTGGCAGGGTTGGGTACCACCAAAGGGGTTTGTAGCAACAATGATGTTTTAAAACATATTATCTGCTTTTGTGCTGACTAGTACAGATCAGTGTCTCCTTGTATTGTCAGCCTGGAGTACCCATCACAGAAACGAGTGTTCTATCAACTTCCATATTAAATTGTCATAGTCTCATGAAAAGACATCCCCTTTAATTAATTAAAACAATGTCAATTTCATCCCATGTTCAAAAATTCAATTTCTTCTGAAATCCCAACTTGAATGTTTTTTAAGCAATCAACGATACTATGTTTCACATTTGAAGGTTCATTTTTCTATGTTCCTTAAAGTAGTTTTGAACAATTAACCTGAGCCAAGAGGAAGTGACTGTTGTGATGGCCGAATGTAAACTCTAGTATTCACACCAGCTTTTGTTATTGTATGCCTTCCTGTCCTGTCTTCTTTCCTGCTCCATGTGCCATGCCACACAGCCAGCGAATTGAGGAGACATCACTCACCTGTACTGTCCACTGTTGGCTCTGTGTGACAAAGCACCAAAGACTGGCACTTGGTGCCATCCAGAGTTCTCTGAATATGGAAGTGTTTGCCCTTCTTAGTTTATCTCAGCGAAACCATCATGAGAAACAGTTTCTCCAATGTCTTTGTAAAAAGAGAAATCTATACACCGAACCTAAATGGATGATGTTGCGCATCAGAACAGCAGAAACAGCTTATTTGTATGTCTTGTGTTGAAATGATTACTGACTGTAGAGCTTTCTAGTGGAAATCAAATGTTCAATGAAACAGCACTCCCTTGATTAGGTAATAGTGATATGCCTTTTATTGGTTGGACTCTGATACAAACACCTGACAAGGACTAGAACTTTACCCAAAGAGACACGTATCACAAACCACATAGTCTAACGACAGCTGTAGATAGATATATGCAACAGTGACTTTTAGGTGAAAATACAAGACGGTTCTTACACACTCAGGTAGGGTTCAAAACAGTTCTTGATTGAAATAAGTATGTCTGTAAGCATAAGTGACTATCAGGGCTTTCTATGCCTACCTATCTAATGTTATGGACACGTTTGGGGATTTATTAAAATTAAAGCAAAGCTAGAAAGACTTGGTGGCACAGTGTTTAATCTCAGCACTTGGGAGGTAGACAGGAGGATCATTGTGAGTCAAAAGCCATCCTATTTTATACCTCAAGTTCCACCAGGTCAGCCAGGACTGCATAGTAGAGTGCCATTTTAAAAAAATAGAAGTATAGTAACAACAGTAACTAAACAAAAAGGAAGTGCCACGCACTTCATTACATTGCATATGGATACCTGGTAGCCACAAATTTTTTCCAGTGAAGTGTTCTGTGTGTGTGTGTGTGTGTGTGTGTGTGTGTGTGTGTGAGAGAGAGAGAGAGAGAGAGAGACAGAGACAGAGACAGAGAGACAGAGAGACAGAGACAGAGAGACAGAGACAGAGACAGAGAGAATGCCCTTTTCTGTCTGGCCCCAGAAAAACTGGTAATAACAAATGCTCTACTCAAGAGGAGATTAAAATAATTTTCCCCTTTTAATTTTGCATATGAAAACACACTTCAAAGGGAATGCTTCAGTTTGGAGATTTTTAAATTTTACATTTCCTTTTGCAGCCCTATTGCCTAAAAGATTTAAGCTCCAGGTTAGGGGAGAACCCACTTTATAGATAAAACATGGCCATGAGTATTTTCATAGGCATTCCAATCACCCTTGCTACCAGACTTTCTTCTACCTCTTCTCCACACACACAGCATGCCACTTCATATTCGAAGTGTTAATGTTTCTATCAGGACTCTGGTGGGAGTTTCTGGTGACAGGTGTTGGCAGGGTCAGCTAGTGTGGCTTTAAGTTACGAGGGCATTCACTTTAAAGAGGTTCCCTAACGAATATTCTGTTGCAAAAGTGGTGAGACCTGGGACTCCTCTGAATCTCTTCTTAGAAATGCAACTCAGAAAAGACAGGACTCTGGTCCTCAGTCTGGGGACCCAAACAGGTGTTACCTGTTGGTACAATAAGAGGTCTGCTCTGGTGGCCTCAGCTGGCCTACTCACCCATTAATGGTGGCCCTGCTGGTTTGTCCAACCTCTGTAGTTTCACATATTAAGAACAATCTGCCACATTTCAGGGATGAAAGGTCTAATACAATATTGTCTTTATCAGTCGTGGTATGACTTAGTTTAAATTATAAAATTAAGAGTGATTTTTGTTTTGGTTTTATTTATTTATTTATTTAGTTTTGTTTTCTTTTCTTTTTTTCAAGACAGGGTTTCTCTCTGTAGTTTTGGTGCCTGTCCTGGATCTCATTCTGTAGACCAGATTGGCCTCGAACTCGCAGAGATCCAAGAGGCTCTACCTCCTGAGTGCTGGGATTAAAGGCGTGCGCCACCACCACCCAGCTAAGAATGATTTTTATAATGGTTTATGAGTAGTATAAAAATTAAAAAGTAAGTCAGGTGGTTGTGGCACACGCCTTTAATCTCAGCACTCAGAAGGCAGAGGCAGATGGATCACTGTGAGTTGGAGGCCAGTCTGGACTACAGAGTGAGTTCCAGGACAGCCAAGGCTACACAGAGAAACTGTCTTGAAAAACAAAAAAACAAAAACAAACAAACAAACAAACAAACCCTCAAAAATAACCATAGAGGATGTATTTTGGTTCAGTTAGGTTCAGTGGGGTTCGGACTAATTGGACCTCACCACGTTTTCATTATAAATGCCTGCTTCCAACAGGCAGTCAATGTTCTAGCTTTGGTGATGATTTTGTACTTGAGCAGAAAAGTATCACAGTCAGTTTCTGTTTGTTTGTTTGTTTGTTTGTTTGTTTTGGCACGGCATGGCTCCTCGGTGGTTCTGCCTTTGTGCATTTGTAGGACGGTGGAATGGTTTAGTTTGGCTCTCCAGATGAAAACTCCCTTGATTTTCCATCTTGAATGAAACAAACTTCTTCAAAGTGAAAGGCTGAAAACTATAGCCCCCCTATGTTTAATCATTAATAGTGAGCCCTTCCGTGAACTTAGGTCCTGATTTTGGAGTTTGGAATCTGACCTTTCCCCTGTAGATAAACACTGTTGTCGCAGATTCTGAGAAGGGTCACTTCCTTGCTGGCTGCCATCAGGAGAGTCTGCTTCTCAGTGACTCCTGGGAAGTGGATGTGGTAGAGGGTAGCCAGGCAGCATGATCCTCTTAGCTGTGTTCTTCCTCTGCTTCTTCTCCTCATACTCTGCCTCTGTTAAAGGTAAGTGTACGCTGCCTTTTCCTAAACTTGAATCTCGTGTGTGTGTGTGTGTGTGTGTGTGTATGCTGGAAGAGTTCCTAACTACACCCTTTTTGAAAATATATAAGGTTGAAATATCTGGGGCTAAGTAACTAAGTGGAGATGAAAAAACTTAATTTCTGGCTCTGTTTTACGAGAATGGAGGTCTCTTCGTTTCAGCCCGCCATCCCTCAGATCAGTGTGTTTCTGGCTTCAGTTTTCCATTCCTGGAAAAAGATTTGAGCTATTGTTACCTGCTGCTGGTGGACACACAGAAGGCAGTGCCTTCATTTGAATTGTAAAACAGGATTTATAAAACCCAGTCCTGAAATTTCCCTCTAGTTGCTTAGCAATGGGACACCAAGAAGAGTCAGATCCAATGAGGGGGAAAAGACATTTGATTGCCAAAGAGTTATGAATGAAATGGCAAAGCATATATGGAATTCTGCTGGCATTCAAAAAGAATAGAATAATCCAAGTCAGTGAATTAAAGAAAATAAGGCGGTATGATATGGATTTAAGAAATAAGACATCTTTAAAAATAGTGTTACTAGTTAACAGTTTCTGTTTTAAGATGAAAATCACTTTAAAAATATGTGAATTGATAACATCAGAAAAAAAACAAGAGGAGAGCGTTTCACAGGAAGGGTTTCAATGTCATGTTTCAAATGTATTGATAGGAAATCTTCTATGAATCCACCAGCTTATAGACTCTTTGGGCTTCGGATTGTTGTCCCGTATAAAGGTGTCACTTTTGATAATTCATAAAGATACACTGTTAAAAGCACCTGATCTCAAGGTACCCTGTTATGGTAGGGGGTCACTTCTAGTGGTGTGTACTGGAGTAAGTAACATAATATGATCACACACAAACTTTTAAAATCTGTTTGTAATCACTGTGACTTGTGACCATAAAGTGAATGTGAAATTTCTACATGGAAAAGGAATAGCTGTTACTACAACAGCAAGATATAGAGGGTTAAAATTCAGTTATTTCACCTGGGCAAATAGATTCCTAAACTAGAGGGAATATTTTCAGCACTTTTGAAAAGTGTTAGTGTTTAAAATACAACCCTTCCTTAGGTGAAAAACAAAAACTTATAAATCATATTTTACTTGAAATTGTTAGAAAGTAGTGTTTTATTGTTTGTCTAATATGATGTAAACAGTATACTAACCCAATATCATGATTATTTTGAAAAAAAATGGAGATATAGTAGTTACTGTGTCATCTTTTTTAATTCCCATTCTGTAAATGAAAAACAGCAAGCACACACACACACACACACACACACACACACACACACACACACACCAGCAGCAGCATACAGGCATGCCACCTGCGCATGGGAAAAATGTGGCTTAGAACATGACAGCTTGTTGTGTACAAACTCAATGACAAATCCAGGTTTTCAGAACCCAAAGCTTGTGCAATTGAGAGACTGTCTTTGATAAAACACCACAGAAATATCTTATGCTTCCAAAGGTTACCGAGGAAAGATAAGGAACGTACATAGATTGCTAGGGCCTCTTCCAAAGTCTTCCAAGGACCCGGGTGAGTGAGGGGCCCAGGGCTTCGGCTTCTCTCCCCGAGTTCCTTCATTTCAGTTCAAAGACTTTCTGACACTAAATATCACAAGCATCCAGTACAGGGCTCAATACAGGACTCGGTTCTCTCCATCTACCTGGAGTAGCCTTCGGAGTAGAGGACCGTGATTTGATGGCGGATTCTTTGCCCTCACAATGACTGATATTTAACAAGCAAATGACACGAGGTGGCTCTACCCTCCTGCTAACCGTAGGATGAAGGGTAATGTGGAGGGCAGTCTAATTTATTGAGTGTGGACTCCAAAGCCCCAGGTTTCCCCTGGCTGTTACTGATTGTAGCTGGTAACAGTGGAGCTGTTCTCAGCGCTGACTTGCTTTTTTTTTTTTTTTTGATGTAGGGCTTTTACTTTCTATTTGTTTTGTCTTTATCTCATATTAGCTCCTTTATTGCTAATTCCTCTCAGTCCCTGACCCCACCCTTATTTTTAATCCATTTGCACTAATCACACCCCATCTCTCCTGCCTTACACTTTCCTGTCAGATTCTCAGACTCTTTGATTTCTTCCCGTATCTCCAGAGCACATCTCCTGGAGCCTCACCCTAACTCACCTCTGCTTTACCTCCTTGCTTAAGCCAAGGAGCAGTGCTATTACAGCGCCTCGACCCCTGGAACAAAATGCCATCATGTCCATTCTAAAGAGCGGTAGCTAAAAAAGTAACCCTGGAGCACAACCTAGCCATTTGGACCATCTGAAACTCAGCATCTGATGAACAGGACAGACAGATCCTTGAGGCCTGTTGAAAGAGGTAGGAGAAGCCAACGGAGATCAAGGCCCTTCCCGCTCTGGGCATCATTGTCCTGGTGCAGTCAAGAGCTGATCTGTCCTATGCTCCTTGTTACTGGTAACGTAAAAGCTAAAAAACATCAGCATAATAGTTTTGAAAGCTGTGGACTTTAAGAAATAGTCCCTCCTACACATTTTCCATAATGATTTTCATCAGAAGGCTCCTTCACGTAGTCCATAAACTCAGATTTTCTAAAACCCAAACTTCAGAGTCTACATGTGTGTGGGATTGAACTTAGAGTCAGTCTTTGTCAGCTCTTATGTACTGCTCATCTTTCACAATTGCTGTGAGGATTTGATAAGACAGCATGTGCCCTATATGGAATTTTATAGATCACACACACACACACACACACACACACACACACGCACACGCACACACACACAAGCACACATAGGTCCAAAATATCCGCAACAAAGTAGTGTTTGAACTGCTGCAGAGCACCCATTTAGAATACAGAAGAGGTGGAAAAAGAAGAGGCTGAGAGAGTTACAGACTGTGTCTCCTTGAAGGTCTCTGAACTCCATCTTCCTTCTGTATGTCATGTCCCAGGCTTGGCTGACTTGGGGTTTGAACTTTGTTTTGTGTGGTGCCAGCTCTCCCTCATCTGTCACTTGCCTCTTCGGATTCCTACTGAAACCTGTGTCCTCCCTTTGAACCTGTGGCAGATCATGGACCTAGAATGAGGTCAGAAACCTCTTTCAGCTTCCCACCTCAGCCCTATGGACTTGTCCCCGAGTCTCCCTGAAGCCCAGGCACCTGTTGAACCTCACCTTCCTCTGCTGTGTTCTTTATGTAGTCAGTTCCAGTTCTTTCTGCTCTTGTGTCCACACAAGCCCTCTTCAGGGCCTTTGCACTTGCTGCTCCTTGTGAGAATGGAGTGGGAAGAGCAGAGTATGACTCTTGCTACAGACGTACACGTGGCCAGCCTCAAGCTGACCTTGCCTCACAGAGGTCTACCCATTGCCTTTCCTATTGGACTTGTCTCCAGTAGCATGGTCTGTCATTCTATGGTGTTTGCTCATACACTCATTCTATCTTATTTTCTAGCTCTTTGTCACATAAGTATTAGCTCCATAAGGGGGGAAAATTTGTCTCCTTGTTTATTGGCATCTAGGTTGACCTAGAAAATTGACCATGTCCTGAGAGTTTCTCAGAGCATCATTGTTAAAGGAAAGAATGAATTCCTGGCTCCTTTCCTAGGAATGAAAGAGAAATCAATCTAAAATTGTAGAGGTTTGTGGTAAAAGTAAGAGCATGATCTTAGGAGCAGATAGCTATAGTTCCCATCACATCACCATTATTAATTGCCTGAGTAATCCTGGGCAAAGGGTGTAATCTCTGTGCCCTTCCGTTTTCTCATCTAATGAAGAATAGTAATGCCCATCGCAGAGCCAGATGGTGCAAAATTGTAATTCAAGCACTTGGAGCAAAAGGCAAGAGAAAGAAGGATTCCCGGCCAGCCTGGGCTACATAGTGAGACCCTGTCCAAAAAAAAGACAGACAAACAACAACAGAACAAGACTGAGCTGATTAGATTTTTATGAATGTCAGCACACATCATCTTGAGGCAACATGTCTTGCTCTCTTTTTCCTGGAGACTGTGCAGTTGTTGCTAGGGGTGGGTGGGCAGAAGCTGATGCAGACCAGGCTGGCCTCCTACTCACAAAGATCTACCTGCCTCCGTTTCCCAAGTCCTGTGATTGAAGGTGTGCAGCAGTACCCCTGGCCATGTACATACTTCTTAAGGGAAAGTAAGTTATGACTTCCTACTAGAGTTCGCTGGCAAAGCAACCCCGTGACACCAAGTAAGAACATACACACTGAATACTTCTTGACTCCATCTAGTGAGTGACGCACAGAAAACATACAAAACCAGCTTCTGTGATCATAACCTTTGTGTGTCTGAGAAAAATTCAATCTTTCCCCTTTGTGTGTCCTGGGAATGAGTTCAACTGAGTTGGAAACTGTGTGAACTTCTCCTTTGTGGGTTTTTTTTTTTTTTTGGCTCCCAATACTGACTTCAATGCTATTTGATATTAAATCCCCCTGTCCAGATTTAAGCTGGTCTTAAGATTTTATGTAATTAGTTGTCTTTTTTTCAGGCACAGTTAATTTAAACCTATTTATAGGTGACTCTTTAATGTTCCAATTTTCTTTAAAATATTATTAGACAATAATATACCTGGGTATAGATATTTATTTATTTGTTTACTTGGGTTTTTGAGACATGTTCTCACATTGTAGCTTAGGTTGGCATGGAACTCACTATGTATTTTAGGCTTGCCTGGAATCATTATATTGTCCAGACTACCCTCAACCTCATGGGCATCTTCCTGTCTCAGTCTTCAAAGTGCTGTGATTATAAGTATGAACCACCACAACCACCACTGAAATGTTCTTTGGACAAGTTTGCTAATTAAGCTTATAGAGAAAACTACAAAGAAAAAACATTCTTTAAATGCAGCAAGTATGCCAAATGAAAGAATGGCCTTTTTGATGACTAACATTTTTTTGACACTCAGCTGTTGGAATTAAAAATTCATTAATTATGGTGCTGTAAAGATGGAACTGTGCTTTGGTTAAAAGCACTTGTTGCTCTTCCAGAGGACCTGGGATTGGTTCCCAGCATCCACATGGAAACTTATTTAGCTCCAGTTCCAGGAAATCCAGTGCCCTCTTCTGGCTCCCTTGGGTACTGCATGCATTTGGTGTACATACAATGCAGGCAAAACATCCATACACATAAAATTTTAAATAATTACAAAAGATCTTACTGAATTTGTAAAGCAATTCCTGTCAAGACCTCTGCTTGAACTTATATAGTCAAGTGATTGAAAGCAACATGACCGTTGCTTTAAAAACTGTCTTATGTTCAACCTGGGCAATATGAAGATGACTTGATAGTTGATAAAAACAATGGTTTTGTGAAATGGAAGCTTGTTTGTATGTTCATCAGTTAACTTACTTATTTGTGGTTTTTAAGCCGATGCTTTTAGTCGCTGGAGAAGCACATCCTCTTTGGTTCAGCAGGTGCTAGTTAAGCTCCACTGAGCCTCAGTGAACTGGAGAACGCAGTGGCGGTAAGACAGTATGTTCTCAGGCCTGACAAGTGCCTGACGATCGGAACTTGACCTGTGCCTGTCCTTTAATGCAGGTCACACAACTGGTCTCTCATTAAATAATGAACGGCTGTACAAGCTCACGTACTCCACTGAAGTGTTTATTGATGGGGGCAAAGGAAAACTTCAGGACAGCGTGGGCTACAGGATCTCATCTGATGTGGACGTTGTGTTACTGTGGAGGAATCCTGATGGTGATGATGACCAACTGATCCAAGTCACGGTGGGCATTTTCTATCAAAATGAAGCAACACTGCACTACACTAGGATTCGATGTTAGAAACACGTCATCCAGCAGCACTTGTTTTGTGCTATTGGATATACTTGGCATATTATCTTTCACAAAAACAAGTGAAGCATCCATAATTTTGAAGTTGTTGCTAATCAATAGTGAGTTTTCTCCAAATTGTTGAAGCAGGCTGCTCCGTGCTGCTGAGTAACTGAAGTCTGACCTCCAGTTCTGTATATCATCTTAATATGAATGGGGACATTGTATTGGAATCCATTCAAAATGTCCTGGAGGAAGGGATTTGCAATGCATGTCATGTAAGGAACCATGGAGACTGAAATGGAGATACACTAGGAGAGGCCTCATTTAACGGGTAGAATTACTGATGAGGGACAGGGCCTCTTATAGAAGGAACCAAGTATTCCACAGAATGACAGTGTTTGGTCGGCCATGGTGATTTAGATCTGTGAGACTTTTTCTAATGTTGATATATTGTAATCCTACTTTCCAAGAACCTAACGGCAATGGATTCCTTTTAAAGTTAGTTGCTCTTCTGCAGGTTACTGTCAGATAGGCGCACTGGGTCAAGTACGTGGAACAAATAGCTTTTTACAGTAAGATGTGTTGCAGCCCCGTTGACAACTCACTGCCATTTCTTTGGGTGTTTCTAGTGGTTGTTGTATTTTCAAAGTTAGATCAGGACATCACCATGCATTCCTCTGAGTCATTATCACTAGAACAGCAAGCTTCCCTGCAGAAAACATTGCTTGCATCCATCCTTGTTCTGTAATTCTGTTGCTGACCTTCACTTTATAAACACAGGAGCCCCAGAATGGGCAGGAATGTTTTCAGACACGTTACAGACAGGGAAAGGAGGAGGTAGACAGACACTGTTTAAAACCAGTGAGAAAAGTGCCAGTGAGACAAAAGAGTCAAATTCAAGGCACATGTATTATGACTCAAGGTCACAGAGTTAAGCATTCTCACCTTTGACCAGTTAAAATAGCTAATGTTAAATACCTTCCATTTTAAAGTCAAAGCTCTTGTCCAGTAATGTGAGTGACAAGTCCTGTGAATCAACGTTTGAAATGATGACAACCTCAGTTGGTCTCCTTTACCACCTTCTTTTTAGGAGGCAGATGTGGGAATTTTTTTCCTAATTGTGTTCTTTTCTTGACTTAGATGACGACTGTCAACGTTGAAAATGTGAACCAACAGAGAGGAGAGAAGAGCATCTTCAAAGGCAAAACTGCCCCGAAGATCCTAGGAAAGGACAACCTGGAGGCGCTGCAGAGACCCATGCTCCTTCACCTGGTTCGGGGGAAGGTGAGGCCCGGGCTTTCTTCCGCTTTCCTGCTCTGCCCCCTTCCAGCGGGTAGTGCTCTGCAGGACTCATTGTTACCACCTGTTTTCAGTGGGATCATTTCAAGAACTGAGGGGTGGAGGCTGCTGAACAAATGTCTCCAAAGGAAGTCAAACCATGCTCTGAATTCTATTTCCTACCCAGCTTCTCTCTGTCTCTGTCTCTCTGTCTCTCTGTCTCTGTCTCTCTCTCTGTCTCTCTGTCTCTGTCTCTGTCTCTCTCTCATTAAAGTCTTTGTAATAGAATGAAGTATTGGCTTCTGGATGAGAAACACTGCTTTTAAACTGCATCTCTTACTAGCTATTAAACTAGGAAGGATTACAGAGCTATTGTAACACAGAAAATCGTTGCAGCATGTTAGGTAAGTTCAGGAAAGTAGGCAGATTAGAATGAAAGGTAAAAGTTTAGATAAATAATATTAATGTGTGAGGGTATCTGTCTGGGCAAAACACAAAACTGACATCTTCCCGTGTCATGTTGAAGACACAGCAGCTTTCAAAATATTTAGACATTCTTTAGAAATATGACTTGGAAAAGTACTAAACAGAGCAAAATAATGAATAAATATTGTAATTCCATCTAGAAGCCCAGTAAGGAAATTCTGTGAGCTTTCAGATGTTTTACTTATGATTTAAATCTAACCTATTTTATAGTCCTACTATGTTGGAACTGAGAAGCAACTGTGAACAGTAAATGACCAGGCATTCCACATTCTGGTTTAGGAAGGTTGTGGGTATCTTATTCACAAAGGAAGATGTGAGCTCAAGTTTAGTCATGAGGTAGAAAACAATAGGGAGATAGGGGGAGTTACAACTGTCATTTTACATGTCTCCAAAGTTCAACTTTCTACCTCAAAATAATGATGACAAGTACTGCAAAGTAAAAATACCAGAAACCTTTGCAAAGCAGGATGCACATTTGTTAGGAAGTACTCCAAGAAGGGCTCAGAGGCAGGCATGTGCTACATCACATAAACTCTGAACCCCAGTCTCTCAGAATGCCTTTCTCTTTCTCCACCTCTCAGAATCTTTCCCTTGATTCAAGCTTTGTTCCCATATCCTCCTTTCTTTTATAACAGTCACACCCTCTTGGTCAGCTGGAAACAGCCATGTGACTTTGCCCCACTCTTGGTGCTTTGGAACCCACTCATGGCCTTCCCATTTCTCTTCTAGCCATCCATATTCATTGCTAAGTTACAGCTTTCAGCAGAGAAAATGACCAATCCTGTCAATATTCCAGCCCCTCCACTCTCAGCTCCATGTCTTTCTTCCCCTTCCCCAAAGTGTCTCCACCTTGTACTGACTGGTGTGTCCATAAAGCTTTTCCTAATATCCTCCAAGCCCACCACCCCTTGAGTGCGTTATAATTCTCTGTCTTCTGTCCACAGTAGCAGTGGGTTTCTCATGAGCAGCATCACATCTTTCTCTTAGTGCATTCAGCAACTTGATTATAGTGAAAATTCAATGAATGTTTGTAGAGTAAAAGGATGAACACAAAAGTTGATGAGAGGCTAGGTGAGCCAGTCTTGGCTTGTGATTCAGTTAGTGACAAGTAAAAGGAACGCAGTGCTTACAGCGTGCTGAGCTCTGCCTGACCACACCACAAACATTGTCCCCTGTGCTAGTCACAGACCTAGGAGGTTGCTGCTGTGGTATACTCCTGTGGCAGATGAGGAACTGGAGTTCTGAGAAGTTAAGAAAAGTTCCAAAGGCCACAGAACTGACAGGTCACGAAGCTGGCGTTTGAAGCAGAGTCTGTACCTTCCCCCCAGCGTGCCACTGTCCTCTCATCGTCCTCCTGGGTCGACTTGGAGAATTCTCTATTTTATTCTGCACCGTATGCATTCACTTACTTGATTTGCATATGGCTCAACTTTATTAACACAAAACACAGTTATTTTCTTCTCTGGACCTCCAAAGTGGCAAGCTTCTTGAGTCCATTAAATATTAATTGCATTTATGGTCTTCACCACAGCCTATCACTTTACAGTGCCTTTGCCAGAAGCTGAGTGCAAAGTCTTGCCGCACACACACGTAAGAACTCAGTGCCTTCACTGTTCAAAGGCTGCATGAAGCTGCCACATCACTATTTCAGTGACACCAATGTGGCAGCCCAATGGGATGTGATGATTTGCTGTAGCCACGGGTTAAAGTACATCATTATATATCTCTCAATTGTACAATAAAGTACTTGGGAAAGGCTTGACCCTGTAGACTAAGAAGTCAAAGGGAATTTCCGGCCACATGGACGTTAGAAAGGTCATTGTCATTTCAGATTACAAGGAGAGCAGCTACACAGTCAGGGACCTGCTGATGGACAGCTTTCTTGGAGGACATTCCTGCCCTAGGCCAAATCTACACAAGACTTGTGGGATTTCAAGAGAATCTTTTCGTTTTTCCAGGGCCCCCTTTCTCTTCTCCCCATTTACAGCTCCCGTATTTACATTAGGAAAGAACCCAACAGAATACTTAGATGCATATTCATTATGCATTTTCTGTTTCCCACAATCACTCATTGACCATATGGAAGTGCTTGGGTACCATCTGATTTTGTCCACATTCAACAAGCTAAGTTGGGAACATGGCAGTTACCTGTTAAGTTCATTAACACTGACAAACGAAAGCTTCTGTTTGCTTTTGGTTGTCTGTACTGATAAAATTAAGTTTGCCTCTTATTTTGCATTGTTGCCTGGTGTGAATCTGCTATCTAAACCTGGCTTTTTGGCTCCTGCTCACACACTGACCCTGCAAAGGAGCTGTGGGTAGCACCTGTAAAAATTACCTATGTCTTCATTTGCTTCTGTCCCGTACTTCTTAACCGTGCTCTGTCTTATAGTTAAATATCAAAGATAAAATGGTGAATCCCTGTTTGCAGGAATCAGTTCAACTTATTTTTGTGTTTAGGCAAGGATGTAAATTTAAACTTCTGTTACTGAGTTCATGAATTACGGGGGAATCTTCTTCCTAAGGGAAAATGGCCCCAGATTTCACCACAGGATGCTGGGTTCTCCTTCCTGGCAGTCTGCCTAGCCTCACTCTCAGTTTGAGTTCCCTGTGTGGAAAGCTTGGCTTACGGTTCTCTGGACTCTGATGACTCTGGATTCAGATCGGAGGCCTGAGCACTTGGGTATCTAGAATTCATTTCAGAACTAAATGAAGTTATCATCAGCTTTATCGCCCGAACACCATAAAACATACTCAGTTCCTCTTGTGAAATAGTGAATTTAAGATTACTTCTATGACAGTCACATGGGTCAAACTTCAAAGTTCCAGTTTATGAAGATTATCATTGTTCAGTAATTTGATGTTTGAATATGGATAAGGATGTCATCTTTACTTTGGGTCAGATTGGTCTGTCCTAGAAATAAACAGTTTCATCTTCTGAAAGGACAAAACAAAAGGCTTGTCTACTTTTCTAGTTGTAGGAAAACAATAAATATCAATAGAAAAAGCCGGACCTTTTTGGCTATGTCTCTGGGTTTATGCTTTTCAGATTACTGACTATGACTGTTCCTGCTAAAGGAAGGAAATCCAGTTTATAGTATAGAGCATCAGAGAGCCAGCTTGGATCTGAGAAGTTGCCAGTGGTTTGTTTGAGAATATGATCCCTGGATTTTCAGACAGTGAGGTCACTGTCACAGGTCCCTTTTAACCAGCACAAACAACACTATTCCAACACTGAAGGATTAGGCAGTGGAGTGACTAAAACTGACCGTAGATACAGTAACCAGAAAACCTGTCACTAGGCAGAGTATGTCTAGGAAGTAAAAATAGAGAGTTGAGGCACTTGGAAAGCTGATTCAGGCACAATATTATCTCCTAAGACATGAGAAATTTTTAGGTAGGCTGAGTTATTCAGATTAGTATTAATTAAATTCACCACATTACTGAACTTTAAATTCTATGTTTGTTTGGTTGTTTTTTTTTTTTTTGAGAAATAGGAAAGCATTGGGAATTTGGGGGGCAGAAATGCTCTGCCCCAGCTTGTGTAGACCATAGTAATTTTTACAGGGAAGGCATGTCTGCCCTCTGCTTCTAAACCGTGTGATGTGCTTGAAGTCCATCCAAGGTGAAAACAATAAGCTGTCCTCTGAACATTTCTCCTCACTTTTTTGCACTGTTCCTTAAAGATGGGCTGACTCATTAAAATGATAAAGGATGCAGTGCCAATAAATGTCAAGGGTAAAATAGAGCCAAGTCACTTCCTACTCCTGCCAAATCCCTCTTCTCATTTCAGCCTTTCCCTACCGTCTAATGAGAACCATAACCAGTAGTCATGGGCAGGCTGCACAGTCCAAACAAGCCCGCCAGTCCTCCACCCTCTGCCCTTCTTCTACCCAGAGCAGCAGCGATGGTCGGGGAACACTTGGGCCATCTGGGTTCTATTCATGGGCGAACCTGGGCTCTGTCCGAGCCATTTCAGGAATCTGAACTGCCGTTTGTGGCGATTGTCATTCTCTTCATTCATTCGTTTGTGTTTCAAGCAGAATTATAAGAGAAAAGTATGTGATGTGAACGAAAGGAACGCTCTAGTTTTTCTTCCTTGCACAGCCCTGGTTTTCCACAGAAATTCCTGACTCTGTAATGACCATCATGTCCTGAACCATCATTTTCAGCTCCTAAGTCCCATTTCCTGATGGCCTAGCTTCTTAGAAACAAAACCTGCTTCTTTTCACAGGAAAGAAATCACAGCTCTGTGCTGACAGTATCTCACACCATCAGTAGAGGTGAGAACCCGGCCCTCTAGATCTGATAAACATTGTACCATTGCTTCATTTTTGTTTCTCTTTCCCTTTAGGTCAAAGAGTTCTACTCCTATGAAAATGAGCCCGTGGGCATAGAAAATCTCAAGAGAGGCTTGGCTAGCTTATTCCAGATGCAGTTAAGCTCCGGAACCATCAACGAGGTACTTAGTGATGATTCTAAGAAGTCAGCATCTTGGTGAGGGGAAGGAGTGCTCACCTGTGATCTCAGCTACTTGGGAGCTAAGACCAGACTTTAGGCAAAGGTCTGCCCAGACAATATAGTAACTTTATGACACTGGATAACTTAACGAAAACCACCAGATCTCCACCACCCTCATAAAAGCTGGGTATGCACTTGTGTGCTAGTACCCTGGGTAGCAGACAGAGACAGGTGAATTCTGAGAGTTTACTGGCCAGCCCTACTGACCCAAATGGTGAGCTTAAGTTTCAGTGAGAGAACTGGTCTCAAGGGAATAAGGCAAAAAGTGATGGAGGAAAACACTTTATGCCCTCTAGGTATGGCCTACATGTATGCATATGGATGTGTACACACATACAGACAGGTGTACATATATGCACACAGGTGTGCACACATGCATTTATCACATACATAACACACACATATCTCCCAAGCAATAATAACATATAAGAGGGCTGGGGATATGGATCAGTAGTAGAGAGCTTGCCGAGCACTCATGAGGCCCAGTTCAAGCCCCAGTACTACAAAATAAATAAGTAGGCCAATAAATAAGTCAATCAGCATCTTGTCAATAAGCATATCAAAATTGTTTGTAAGAATTTCTGCCTGTTGAAATTCCACAGAAAATTAAAAGCGCTGTTCTGTTTTAGAAAAGTTGACTTAAGTTAGGTAGTCAGATCTCATTTACATATGAAATTATTTATTGATTAAAAACAGAGTTAAGGAATTATAACCAATTCTATTGAAGGGACTTTGGATAATTGATATATATGCAGAAAACTTTGGGGATCAAATGGTTTTTAGGTGTCTCTGTCCTGCTGCCTTGTGGGGAGCATATTAAAAATACATTCCCTGGATTTATCTCAAGGATGCTGAAATTGTGGACAAGCAAAGAGCTGAGCATCTACAGTTTAATAATCTCAGATATTTGGAATGGAGTGTCAGTGTGCAGAATCACTACTTTACCCCTAATTCAGTAAAGAAACAGAAACGAGTTAGAGAATTAATAGGTCTCCAGCTATCACATCTGAGTCAAGCTGTACACCGTTTTCCTGGCCTTAGTTCATCCAGCCCATGGGTGGAGGGCCGAGGGGATGCGGCTGGACTGCTTGCTAACGCAGCAGCGGGTGTGGTGCCAGCACAAGACCAAAGGGAAAGCTCGGAGGAGCGGAGCAGAGTCTGTATTGGGATGTTTTCGTCTAAACTCAATTTTTTATTATGAATGGCAATGAATTTAGTTAATCCCACGAGTTTCAAGAATTTATGACCATATTTCTTTGTTGAAATCACACATCATCTTGCTACAGCCTTTAAAAATATCCCCCCCTCCCTAGATAATTACCCACATGACCGGAGATTTCAGTTATGGTCAAGCAGTCTGTCCAAATCCTAAACTCAGAGAGAAGTAGGAATTGCCCATGGTTCCTGAGACAGCTGAGGAGGTGTTTTAAGACTCAATGAAAGAAAGTGAGAGTCAGCGTCCTGTATGAGCCTTCCAGGATTTCTGTCCTTTTGTTTTGTCCTTCTGGGGTGGGGTGGGGTTCTGCCATGGCATATTAGGAGCCCAGAAATCAAGCCTCTTCCTGGGAGAACACAGATGGTCCACAAGACATCCCAAGCATTACGCTCTTACTTCCTGCTCCAGGTAGATATCTCTGGGGATTGTAAAGTGACCTACCAGGCTCAGCAAGACAAAGTGATCAAAATGAAGGCCCTGGATACATGCAAAATCGAGAGGCCTGGGTTTACAACACTGAACCAGGTACGTACGGCAGATACTGCTTTCTTTGGGGGCATTCGATAATGCCGTTCTATAGAGATTTAAATAGTAGAAAAGAACAAAGCAGTGTAACTTGAAGACATTTATCATTTTTAGTTTAGGTTATATTTTCACATGTGCCAAATGAATCGATATTTAATTGTGTCGTGGGCGTGGGTGATGGGCAACGGTGTCAAAGAGGCACTCTGTTGAAAATCGAGAGGGAGCTGCTATTTGACTCAATTAAAGATTAAGAATAATTACTTTCTACTTATTCACCTATGTCTTTACTTATGCAGGTGTTGGGTGTCAGTTCAAAAGCCACATCTGTCACCACCTATAAGATAGAGGACAGTTTTGTCACAGCTGTGCTTGCCGAAGAGACAAGGGCTTTTGCCTTAAACTTCCTACAAAGCATTGCAGGAACAGTAGTATCGAAGTAAGACAATGCCAGAATTCTTATTTTCCTTCATATATTATTGTGTTCAACTTTTTCTCCTATACATTATTGTATGTGGCTTGTAAATAGGGGTGTGTGTGTGTCTGTCTCTCTGTGTGTGTGTGCTTGTGTATGCATGCACACGTGGATTCTTTATTTCAACTGAATTCCTTGAAAAAATTGAATTCAACCTGTTCATCTTCATTTTTCACACAATCTAGTTATGTATACAAAATACTAGTTTTTCCCATCTTTTGATGACAGACAAATTTCTAGGAGAGCATATCAGAAAAAAATCACTACTGAGACCATTTTCTGGAAAATAAACTTTGCTGACTGTGTTGGCTAACAGATGACACGCGATTGCCTTGAACCTGATTTTCAGAAAGCAGGTCTAAACTCAGAAGGGCTGACGTCTCATGTCTTGTTCAGCATCCAGGCAAATTTTCTCTTGGCATAATATTTTGAAAGTTTAGACTTAAACTTCCAAGTCTTTGAATAAGACAGTTACACCGGAAAAATTACATAATTTTGTTGGGGTTTAAGGTGTCCCTGGAGATTCTGCAGCCCGAGTGTAGATGGAGTAAGTTAGTTGGTTTTTTACTTGCTGAAATAATTGCAGTTTTTGTATTGTTTCCTCTCTCTCACATACAAACATCCATTCTTATAATGTGCTGTTGCCATTTGGTGTCGCACAGGCAGAAACTGGAGCTGAAGACGACTGAAGCGGGCCCGAGGATGATACCCGGGAAGCAAGTTGCAGGTGTAATTAAAGCACTTGATTCCAAGTACACAGCCATTCCCATAGTGGGCCAGGTCCTCCAGCAAGCCTGCAAAGGATGCCCTTCTGTAAGTGTGAGCCAATTCGGCACTGATGCTGGATTGTAATTGCCCATCACCCCTCCCGCCTGCCCTCCCTTCCCTTCCCTTCCCTTCCCTTCCCTTCCCTTCCCTTCCCTTCCCTCCCCTCGCCTCCCCTCCCCTCCCCTCCCTCCCTCCTTCCTTCTTTCCTTCCTTCCTTCCTTCCTTCCTTCCTTCCTTCCTTCCTTCCTTCCTTCCTTCTTTCCTTCCTTCCTTCCTCCTTTCCCTCCCTCCCTTCCTCTCTCTCTTTTTTTCCACAGTAAAAACTTCAGCTAATTCTATAAAGGAATCAGTCATTTTACTACAGATAGCAGGTGATTTACCACACAGTTAACAGTCACTGATAGATTTTAACATCCTATGCAATGAGGTTAAAAAAAATACTGAAGTGGAGAAGTTATTGGCTTGTTTCAAAGCTGAAAGATGCCACTGACTAGAATTTTTATATTTTCAAAACCATTGTATGATAACTATAATGTGTGAGAAAATGACCTTTTTCTCAATACTGCCCATTAAGCATAGATACAGTCTCTGAACAGTTGATATCCCAACAACAGCATGACATTGGACTTTACACAAACAATACTTTAAGAAGAGTAGGGAGCTCAAACTATTTGAAAATTTGATTTCCAGCGAGGTTCAAGTAAGTTAGAAAATGGGTGCAGCTCTGCAGTACATCTCACTTTGCCCCTCCCGAATACCAGATCCCCTGCTGTTAATTAAAGTTCTGCACACCTTCACCAGTGTGCTCAAAGCCTGGTCTCAGATGTAGTTATGACAGCAGCCATTGGGGGACCAACACATCCAAACATCGGTTGGCTGTTGCCCCAGGTCCTTCAAGTTCAGCACTAGCAGACAAAATGGTAGGTACTGTAGAGGCACGGCCCAGGGGAAGCAGGCTGCTGTGTTTGCTTCTAGCTTCATACAGCATAGGAGATGCTCTAGGTGACCACTGTGTTGTGGAGAACAGCTCCCTTTGCAAACTGTGAGCTCAGAAAGAAGGGGCCTGCACTGCGCTCGTGTTTTGCAGCTGGCGGAGCACTGGCAGTCCATCAGAACACACCTGGAGCCTGGAAACTTGTCCAACGCCAAGGCTGTCAGCAGCTTCCTGGCCTTCATTCAGCACCTCAGGACTGCAAGGAGAGAAGAGATCCTCCAGATTCTGAAGTCAGAGAAGAAGGAAGTGCTGTAAGCCCCCATTGTTGCTCGGGGTCATCTGTCAGGAAAACGCCCTTACACTGTTACTGTCTTTTAATTATTTTTTAAATTGATTTACTTTATGCGTTTGAACACTGCTACATGCAGGTATGCATATCATGCATACCTGCTGCCCCTGGAGGTCAGAAGAGGGTATTGGATCCCCTGGAACTGGAGTCACAGGTTGTTGTGAGCTGGGAATTGAACCTGGTTCTTCTGCAAGAGCAGCAGTGCCCTAAGTCACTGAGCCATCTCTCTAACCCTGTTTTTGTTATGTAAGAAGGACCCCTTTCAATCTTCTGTCCTACCTTCTTCTGCTGGTCTGCACTCTCTAACTGCTGTGCCACAGGTCAGTAACAATGCTCACTTGTCCAGAAGTGCATCAATTTCACACTGATTCTCATGACAATTGTTTTGTGTCCATGAGTCTAAATTAGTACAGGCTCAGGTTTATAATCATGCTCTGAAACGGGGGGGGGGGGGGGTGCCTCACTTCTATGGAATTGTGTTCTCAAGCTATTAATCAATTTTGTTTGTTTGATATATTTTGAAACAAAATTTTGCTCTGTAGTCCAGGCTATCCTGAAATTTATTATGTAGCCCAGGCTGGCCTTGAACCTGGGTTGATCCTCCTGCCTCAGCCTCCTTAGTGTTAGGATTACAGGACTGAGCCACTATGAGTGTGAGCTCAGTATGTAGTATTTATATTCATTATTTGTATTCATATTTATTCATATGTTCATTAGTGTGAAAAATCAGTTAAAAATTTTATCATGCCCAGACTCAACTAACCAATGACATTTTTTTTATGACTAGTTTTTAACTAGAATCTCTCCATGGAAGACAATAACACATTTGTTGTGGATAAAATAGAGTGATACCATGGTGTCTTTTTTATTTTTAAAGGGAAAAAACTTCTTTCTTACATATGAAGTTAAAATAGTTATCCATTTTCTATCAGTAATGGTGCTTGAGTTAAACTAGGCGTTTGAGAAATGTGTATATTTACAAATCTAATTAGAGAAAAGTATTCAATTTGGAACTTCAGATTCTATGTATTGCTCATATAGAAAATATTTTGAGCCTAGTTTATGATTTCATTTACATAATTTAAACTTAGAAATCTTGAAATTGTGTTTTGTTAGGCAAGTACAGTGTAGTAGTTTGTGTGTTCTGAGAAAAGAGCGAGAACTAGAGAGGTCTAAGGAGAATGGAGAGAGCTTTGGAGAGTGTATTATTCATATTTTTTGTTCAAAGGGAAAATGTACTTCTTTAGGAAGCTCACATTAATGGGTGAGTGACAGAGATTTGTAATAATGTCATTGTAAGTCCTGATCTCTGACGTGATGCCTGGTTTACAGCCCTCAGCTGGTGGATGCTGTCACTTCTGCCCAGACTCCAGACTCACTGGAAGCCATCCTGGACTTTTTGGATTTCAAAAGTGCCAGCAGCATTGTTCTCCAGGAGAGGTTCCTCTATGCCTGTGGATTTGCCTCCCACCCCGATGAAGAACTGCTTCGAGCTCTCCTTGTAAGTCAGGGATGCTGAGAAAATAATGACCATGGGATGCTAAAATCAAAAATGATGAACAAAAAGCTTCTTCTTCTTCTTCTTCTTCTTCTTCTTCTTCTTCTTCTTCTTCTTCTTCTTCTTCTTCTTCTTCTTCTTCTTCTTCTTTCCTTTCTTTTTTTTTTGTTTGTTTGGTTTTTGTTTGTTTTTTGAGACAGGGTTTCTCTGTGTAGCTTTGGAGCCTGTCCTGGAACTCGCTCTGTAGACCAGACTGGCTTCAAACTCACAGAGATCTGCCTGGCTCTGCCTCCTGAGTGCTGGGATTAAAGATGTGCGCCACCACCGCCCAGCTGTAACAAAAAGCTTCTTAAGCGTAAGCAGGCATTAAAAGTGGATCCATATACTTGAGCAGTCAATGTACTTTCAGCACACTTGCCCAGCAGTACTTTTAAGTCCATTCTTACAGGGTGCAAATGGATTTCAATAATTTATACAAACATGTGGGCAACTTCCAGCTACTGTACACAGGAATGAGAAGGTTATAGAAAAGTGCCACAGCAACAGTGCCCTAGAAAGGAGAAGGGGCACCTTAAAAAATGGATAAAATCAGGCCAAGGACTTCCGAGGGAATGGAACATACAGGAAATGAAAACATTTCTTTGCAAAACAAATGGAGCAGCACTGCTCTTGATCAGGTGCAAGTGCGGAACAGTTGTCTCGTGATATCTGTACACTGCTCAAAATTGTATCCTTAGACACAAATCGCCTGGCGCTTGCACTGGATTTTGGAAAATGCAAGATTTCTGAATGATTAACCCCCCAATTTTTTTTTTTTTTAAAAGCCAATTTTGCAGACAGGTTTCCGTGTAAAAGGCTAGGTATTTAGCCACCTCAACATTGATTAGTTTCGGATGTCTAAGCTCTGTTACACATGGCTTCCTATGGCTTCTCTCTACAAAACATATTTACAACGTGAAGATATATCTACAAGAAATCTACATTTCAAGGATTTTAGTGCATTGACTGCTCAAGTATGAGGAAGTGGCCCAAGGAACATGGTTGTGCAAGGGGAAGAAGAAACGGAGCTAGTCAGATGTGAATTGTATCTGTTTAAACAAATACATTTTGTTACTTTCTTTTCCTTCGGTCAGTGCATATCAGAAACTGAACTACATGGGGATTCTTTATCAAAACTATTCTTGTTGAATATTTGTATCTTATTACAGTAATTCCTTAAAGGGAGGTTTTGTTTAAAGCATATTAACAATAAATTGTGCAAAAGATATTTAATGAATGTGAAATTCAACAAGAATGATGAAGTCACTTCCCAAGTGGTATCATTTGTTCAACCTGATTGTCCTGTCTTGCTATTACAATACTTCATTTTGAAGGATGTTTGGGTTGTAGCTAACTGTTCAAGTCTGGTGCTGACTGCTTTTTCTTAGCCATCACAAAACACTCAGTTTGTGTGATCAGAGTTTCCTGCTGTTACACAGAAATGGTAGGAAAGCTCAGCTTTGTATATTGTTTCCTAAAGTATATTAAAATAAAAAAGAAACTATTGCTACTATAAAAAAAAGTGGATCCAATCAGAGAGGAGGCCAAAGAGAGAGCCCTCCTAGTATTCACATTCAGAGTTTGCTGGCCTCTTTTCTGTGCATTAATCACTAACAGCACAGCAAATCTTCTCACTTAGGGTCTTTGCAGGCCCAGTGACCAGAACAACCGATGCTTTATGATGGCCTGAAGATTATGGCCACCTTTCTTATCATGTGGCAAAGAAGAAAACACTGGAGTGGAGAGTCTATGTGATGCTTCAATAAACAATTAGAATTACTTTGACTTCAAAAAACTTCATGCTGTTTCTACATACACATTGATGTCCCTGGTTCATATAAAGACTAGACTAACCTAAATAATCAAATCCTTGAACCCTGAAGGGTTCACAGATGGACTAGATCACCTGGGATCAGGCATTCTAGTAATCCTTTGTGCAAAACTAGACAACAGGTTTCTAAGTGTCTCAGAAACAAATTCTGAGTTTGTTGTCTAGAAACATGAAATCATTTTCCTAGGTGTTTGTCACTTTGTTAACTGAAAGTGCCCCTTTGGAATGCTGAAGTGTTCTGATAACCTATTATTTGATCCCTCCTCGGCTACAGAGTAAGTTCAAAGGTTCGTTTGCCAGCAATGACATCAGAGAAACAGTTATGATCATCATTGGAGCTCTTGTCAGGAAGCTGTGTCAGAATGAAGGATGCAAGCTCAAAGTAAGTGCCACTGTCTCATGTGACTGCTGTCCAGACTGCCCAGTGTACTGCCATGCTGCCAATACAGCCACTCCCCAGCCTCAAACCTGCTCCCCATTTCCTTTTTGCCCAGCAATCATTCCCATCTCACTTACTTTACAGTTCAGTTGCTCATTAACTTTCTTGTTTATTTCTGTCTCTCACTGGGATGTAAACTCCACACAGTGATGAATCCTTGTTTTTCAGTACCAGTTGCTTAAATGATTCCTAGTATATAGATTGTACTCAATAAATGCTGTCTAGAAAGCAAATCACCCATTAATCTTCCTCCTAATACATATTTGTTGATAGTCTTCTATGTATGTACTTAGGCTTTTTTTTGTCTTTGTTTTTATTTGTCTTAGACAAATTTGTGTGTGTGTGTGTGTGTGTGTGTGTGTGTGTATGTGTGTGTGTGTGCATGTGTATGTGTGTGTACTTGTGTGCATGTGTATTGTGGTGGAGCTCAAACTCATAGCTTTGAATATAATTCTACTACTGAATTTCATCTGCAGCCTTGCCTACTTTTGAAATAGGGTCTCACTATGTAGCTCAAGCTTGCCTTGAATTCGCCTAAGCAGGCGTCAGACTCATAACCTCCTACCTCAGACTCCCAGGTGCTGGGATTACAGTGTGTTTTCATACTATGCCTCCCCCTGTGTTTTTTTCTAGATATTTTGCAGTTTCAGATCTCAAGTTTAAATCCTTAATTGATTTTGAGCTAATTCTTGCACAGGAGTTAGTTAAGGATAAACTTTCATTCTGCTGCATGTGAATGTACGTTTTCTCAAAGCCATATTGAAGACACTGTTTTCCCCTATTGTATGTTCTTGGCATTTTTGTGGAAAAATCATTTGACCATTGCGGTGTAGGCTTATTTATCCCAGGTTGATCCCACAGGCTGTTGTTTCTGTAAATTTATGCCAGCACCATGCCATTTTTATGACTGTGGCTTAGTATTGTATTTTAAAATACAGTAATGTGATGTCTCTAGCTTTGTTCTTTTTACTCAGTAGCTTTGGCCATTCGGTGTCTTTTTTATTCTATACAGATTTTAGAACTATATTTTTTAGTTCTCTGAAGAATGTCATTGATATGTTTATATGTTTGCATTGAATCTGCTTTGGATCTTATACACATTTAATTCTTCCAACATGGGATATCCTTTTACTTATTAGTGATATCCTCAGCTGTTTCAATCACCATTTTCTAGTGTTCACTATATAGTGTTTCACTTCCTGGGTTATAAGTAATCTAAGTATTTTTTGATGCTATTATAAAAGGGCTGTTTTTGTAACTTCTTTTTCAGACACTACATTGTTAACATTTGGAAATACTACTGACTTTGTTGGTTGACATGTGTCCCGCCACTTTCCCAAATCCATGTGTTAGTTCCAACAGTGAGATAATGGAGTCTATAGGCTTTCCTGTGTGTAAAGCCATCTGGTCATGAAACAGGTGGTTTCACGTATTTATTTTCCTACTTCATGGCTGTTATTTCTATTTCTTGGCTAATTATTCTGGCTAGGACTTTTAAGTATGAGGATAAATAGTAGTGCCTACTAAGCATTCTTGTCTTGTTCCTGCTCATAGAGAAGCCTTCAGCTTCTCACTGTGTAGTGTGTTAGTTATGAATTCACCACACATGGCTCTTATCACATGGGACATTCCTTCGACACCTAATTTGCAGAGAGTTACCAGAATAGAAGGTGACACTTTGTCTGATGTCTCTTCTTCATCTGTTGAGATGACCATATTGTTTTGGCCTACTCTGCTAATGTGGTCACTTACATTTGTTGATCTGCACGTGCAAAACCGTGGCTGCGTTCATACGGGATGAATCTCACTCAATCATGTAGAATGTGTATGTTGGCATTTTAGTGTACTCTTGCTGATTTAAAAAGGTTTATTTATTTTATGTGTATGCATGTTTTACCTCCATGTATGTAACTGCACTGAGTTTGTGCCTGGTACCTATGAAAACCAGAAGGAAGAGTTTGATGCTCTGGAATTGGAGCTACCGATGATTGCAAGCTGCCATGTGGCTCTGAGAATTGAACCAGGGTCCTCTGCAAGAGCATCAAGTGCTTTTAACTGCCCAGCCATCTCTCCTCCTCCCTGCTGCCGTTACTTCGTTAGACGTTTCCAGTCTATGTCCAGCAGTGAAATTGGTTTCTAGTCTTCTGGTAGTGTCTTGGCTCTGGTATGGGGCAATGCTTTGCACAGTGGCAGTGGTAGTATTCCCTTTAAATGTGACGCCGTCTGGTCCTGGCCTTTCCTAAATTATGCAGTCAGTCTTGTTCATTGCCAGTGTCTTCACACTACTGAGGTTTTCATCATTTGGTCATGATTGTTTATTTCAAGTAGCTGGGCTGTTTCTCCAAGTTGCGTAGTCTTCTGTACCACTTGCTCCTCACGGCTGACTCTGAGGACCTTTTGTGTAGTCTCATCAGTGGTAACGTCTCATCTTTCATTTCTGATTTTGCCTATTTGAGTCTTTTATCTTCTTTTCTTATTCTAGCATAAGGTCTGTTGATTTTGATTATGTTTTTAAAAACTCAAATTTTATTTTCATTGATTTTTTTGCATGATTTTCTATTTCTCTTTTTCTTGTCTGGTTTTTGTTATTTTCTCCCTTCTGCTAATCTTGAGTTTCTTTTGTGCTTGACAACAGTTGTTTGAAACATAACATGCTGTTTATTAGAGATCCCTTTTGATGTCAGCAAGTATCCTTTAAGCTTGTTCTTAGGGCTGTTTTTACTGCAACCGTGAAGTATGTTGTATTTCCATTTTCATTTACCTGAAGTTGTGTTTTAAGTTTCTCTTTGACCCAGTAGTTGGTCAGGAAAATATTGTTTAATTTCCACCTATTTGCTAATTTTTCTTGATTTCTTTCTGTTATTTGACTTCTAGTTTCACATAATTGTGGCTGAAAAATATTTGATATGGTTTTAGTCTTCTTAAATTTGTTAAAACTTACAGTGTACCAGATATGGTGCTGCACACCTTTAATAGCACTTGGGAGGCACAGGGACCTGGAGCACTCTGGTCTACATAGTGAGCTCCAGGCCAGCCACTGCTACATAGTGAGACCCTGCCCACCCCCAAAAGACCCCAAACGACAACAACAACAACAACAACAACAACAACAAAACCCCCAAAGTTGTAGTATAACCTAATATATGATACAGCCTGCAAATTTTCTGTCTATCCTTCAGAAGAAAACTACTGTGTAGGTATTGGATGTGATGTTCAGCATATGACTTGGATGCGCTTGCCCCAAGTGGAGTTCATGTCAGATGTTTCCTTGTTGACTTTGTCTGGGTGACATGTAAAGTCCTGTGTGTTTCTTGGGTTGCGGTACATCTCCTTTCAGATCTCAGATGCTCTGTTCTTGCACGTATGTATGTCTGTAGTTCTTACTGTTCTCTTGATGACTCAACCCTTTACCACAATTGAATGATCTTCTTCGTCTCTTTTGAGTGGGGTCCTTAGAGGCTATGGGACTCTACAACCTCCTCCTTGATTGGAACTTTTTCTGTGATGAGTGCGATGAGTTTTGGTGATAGGAATTGACTTGCTGCTGATCACCTAGAGCTTTGTATCTTAATCATATTTGTGAAAGCATCTTTGCTTGCCTGAGTAGGCTATCAAATATCTCATCTGTTACATTTAAAAAAAAGAGGGGTTGGGGATTTAGCTCAGTGGTAGAGCGCTTGCCTAGCAAGCACAAGGCCCTGGGTTCAATCCTCAGCTCCAAAAAAAAATGCAAAAAAAAAAAAAAAGAGAAAATAACTCACTTTGTAAGTGTAACTAAATATGGAGAACCAAAGTGGATTAAAATCTAGTAATATCCATTAAAAGCCTGTTTTCCTATTTTACAAGGTTAAAATGCTGAATATTATATATAGCCCCCTTTCCCTCATTCTTATTATGAGCAAGCATTCAGTCCCCATTTTTTTCTGCTAAAGAAAGACATCACTGTGTTGTTTTTCTTCCAAATGCTTGTTATTAAAAACAATACGGAGACTCATTCTTGAGACTCCACAGGGAGCAGCCAAAGACAGAATGCATGATAAACATTCAAGAAAGGGTCACTAACAACAGGGATGTTAAAATTTGGCAGAAATCAAATTTAGCATTACATCTAAGATATTAGAGAATGACAAATCTCTACATTTTCAATTCCAATAATTATTAAACGGCTGATATATTTTTTAATCAATTTCTGTGTTGAATATCACATTGTGGCTAAAGAAAAAATCCACATGTAAAAGCACCCAGTCAGCATTATTTAGTGAGCACAAACTTCATACTTTATAATGCATGTGCAGTAACCATGTATTCATCACAGCATGGCCATTCACCCAGCAGGCACATTATATTGAGTACAACAAATAATGGAGAGATGACCCCCATAAGCAGGAGGGTACATATAGGTCACATTTTATCTAAGAGTCTTAAGCACCCATGAATCATGCTATCACCAGGAGGTCCAGGAGCCAAGCCCCATGGATGCTGTAGTATTAAACCATGAGCAAAGGAGTCTGGGGTATGGAACCACAGCTGCCTTTGTTTGAGGTGCTGAAGCAGTTCCCTCCATATAGAATAACTGAGCTTCATCATTGACTGTTTGTGTTTGGAGTGTGTTAAAGACTAAAGGCCCATTATGAATTATGCTCTGCTTCTCTAGAACATGTAAGCATACATTTGAGAAGACTTGGTACCTTCAGCAAGCTTTACTTGGCAGCCAACGCAAAGTTCCTAAAAGTTGATTTTTTTTTTTTTTTTGGTCTGAGTGTGAAGTTGGGCATTTGTCTAAGGTGTATGGTGTTTTAGGCAGTGGTTGAAGCTAAGAAGCTAATCCTGGGAGGACTTGAAAAGCCAGAGAAAAAGGAGGACACCATGATGTATCTGCTGGCTCTGAAGAACGCCCTGCTTCCTGAAGGCATCCCATTCCTTTTGAAGTATGCTGAGGCTGGAGAAGGGCCCGTCAGCCACCTGGCTACCACTGTCCTCCAGAGATATGATGTCTCCTTCATCACAGATGAGGTAAACACATGAACAGAAGCGGGGAGAAAAAACACTTCTGGTAAACCAAATGCCATCTCCTCCCAAGTTCCTCTGCTTTTGTTTTTGTTTTTTTTCTCACAACAATCACTCCATTATGCTTAGAAATAACTCTTAAGGTGTATTTAAGGCTATTCTAAATCAGCCTCACATTTTGAATAAAGATGTCTTGTATCCTGAAACACATTTTCTTATCTTAAGAAACAAATTCTAGTAGTTGGCCAGGTAGCTAAATTCTCTTTAGAAATATCTTTCCTTTTGTACATTTCAGAGCACTGTTAAAGTTTTCAACTGGTTGAAGTATGTGACCTCAACTGCTCATGGATGGTTTTCGGGAAGCCTCCTACATTGTGATTTTGTTAGAGCAGAGAGTGTTTCAATGGGAGCTTCCTTGACAGTGTTTACCATTGAGGATGCTGTCTGCATCTGAGTGTCCTCCTACTATTTTGTATGAAAGGTAGTTGGCTGTGAGGCATGAGGTGTGGGCTTTTAAGAAAGACCAACCTAGCTATAATTCTGGGTGGTCCTTTCCTGGTTGTTTGTTCTTGGGTAGGTTACTGAACTCAGACAAGTCTGAGAGCAAGGGCAAGATTTGAAGAGATGGGAAGAGACAAGAGACAAGAAGAACTGAAGAAAATAGCATGGTATATGTAGAATAAAGATTCAAGAGAGGTGTTGTAATCCCTTAGAGAAACCAATTCTTGAAGGATCTAAAGTAGTCCTGTGAAACCTGTATTAATTCCTCTTGGAGGCAATGCTTCATGACCTAATTATGTTCCACTAGACCCCACATCTCAAGGATTCTACCATGGTAACACCACCACACTGATGACCACATGTAAACCTTGGGGAGACACATTCAAACCGTAGAGATTGATGCAGAGTGCCAATATGGGGATATTGTGTGTGAGCTGGGGTTGGGAATGTTTGGAAACTGTTTCTCTTTTTAGTATGAACATAAAACTACTTTTAGAAATGGGCACATAAATTTTCTATTAAAAAATAGGGGAAAGGAATCTAAGGCACTTGATTGTAAGAGAATACCAGTTCATATTGCCTTCTCCCCCACAAATTCCCATTGCCATGGCAGCCTTAGAAGTCTATATTAGATAATACCAAGCACTGTTCCAAAACACATGAACTGCAAAACCTTACAGTTGATCCACAGTTTACTACTCATGCTGTGTCTAACGTGGGTTAGGGAATATGTGGCTTTGTGTCCACAGCAGTCCTGAAAGAGATGCAGAAGGCATGCCAGGTCTTACCTGCCTCTGCCTAAGTGCCATCCACATCAATTCTGTTCACAATCCAGTAGCTAGCCTAGTCACATGGATCAACCTAATTGCAGAGGAATCTAGCAAATGTAGTAACACATATGTATCTAAATAAGCACTTGCTATTCTCTTACTACAGTATCAACTTTAAATTATTACATTAATTTATTGAGTGTGTGTGTATGTGTGTATGCGTGTAACATGACACACATGAAGAGTTGAGGAAACAACTTTTTGAAGTCAGTTCTCTCCTTCCACCATGTGGGTCCAGAGGGTTGAACTCATGTCATCGGGCTTGGCCACAGAGACTGTTATCTGATGACCTATCTCACTGTCCCTACAACGTCAACTTTAAAACTCCATGGGTGTGATAAGATTAAACGTCTTCTAACAGGTGAAGAAGACCTTGAACAGGATATACCACCAGAATCGTAAGGTTCATGAGAAGACTGTGCGCACAGCTGCCGCTGCTGTGATCTTAAAGAACAATCCATCCTACATGGATGTGAAGAACATTCTGCTGTCTATTGGGGAACTTCCCAAAGAAATGAATAAATACATGCTCACCTTTGTGCAAGACATCCTGCATTTTGAAATGCCCTCGAGGTATGATGTATTCCATATGCTTCTTCTTACTCATGTCCATTTGTGTATTGATGTGGTGCATACATAGCTAATAATCATGACCTGGTCATTACACAAGGTAGTGTTACATAAACCCAGTGAATGTCAAATTTCTCCAAAGAAACTCTTTACTGAGTCAGATAAAACAGCTTCCCTTTCACTGGTTGAGATTTGGAACTTGGGGTAAGGCTGTTACTCTGGGTATTCACTCAGTGTGGTAAATATATAGATCACCAAATGTTAAGACAGTTTTAAAGTCAAATTGCATTTTCAACAGGACTATTTTTGTAAGTAGCACAATGAGATGAAGCATTCTCAACAAATGCTCTTTCGTCTTAACTTTTCAAATGTGAGGAATTTTTGAAGACTTATGTCATAACTCCCCTGAATTTGCTGCTGAAGTTACAAATCTTAGTCACGGCCCACTGTTTAGGAAAAGCTGGGGTCTGCACAGCAGTTCCCGTGGACTTCGGTGTGCTCGGTCACTCAGTCCCTCTCGCTGGACTCACTTCGTTCCATTTCCCAAGTGCCCCTTCCTATTTCACTCTGAACTTCCCTCTTGAGGGTGTCTCCCCCAAAGCTCCTGCTCACTGGAATCAGAGAGGGATGTTTATCTTCTCTGCCATACACAAGGAACACTTCCCCCAGGGAAGATCCAGTGTGTGCATCCCTTAGAGAAAAGGAAAACAGGAATAGGGTTGGGTAGAAGTAAAAGACAAGAAAATCAAAATAAAAGGAAAGAGAAATCGGAAGCAGAAGGAAGGGGAAATTAGCAGGGGAAGAAGGGAGGGAGGAGCAGGCCAGCTGGAGGGAGGTGAGTGGGGTCGGGAGCAGGAAGGAACCCGGGCCTTACTGTCCTGTATGGATCAGGTTCTTCTGTTTCTTCCTTGTTACTGACACTCCTTGGAGGAGGCCCTGGTGTGTCTGCTGCCTTTGCTTTGTGAACCTAGCGATTTGGGGACAGGAAAGAGGAGGTAATGGGGCAGAGAGCAGCCTAAGAAACGGAAAGAAGCCATGGTAAACATTTACATCAGATTCTCAGTAATAAAACCCTTAGAGCTGGAAGGGATGTTAAGGCCAACTTTGCTTGGTATGTGTCTCTTTCCAGTGTAGGGTGGTTTTGTTTGTTTGTTTTCCTGGCAAGTTGTACCAGACTCCACTTGACTCTCCCTGGTGTCAGGAAGTTCACTGTCACTTAGCAAACTTGTGTCACTTTGGGGACTTTGTTATTGTGTGTTCCTATACACTGATGCCTCCATATTGGCCCTAGTTTTGTCTCTGGTGCACAGCAGAGTGTGTCTAATGTTCATCCACATGGAAACCCTCTGAATATTGGAGAACATGACCTTTTTACTTCCAAGCCAAAAATCAAATGAACTGGTGATACCACTACATAGGGAGCTATAAAGTACCATTCCTTCTTGCAAAATGTTTCTGCCTCAGACCTAGGCCTGAGTTGATTACTGGTGAGGGGGAAGAGTGACATGTTGTAATTTTGCTATTACTGATTGATTCGTATGACCTGATGAGAAATGAAAAGATCTCAATGCTGAGTACATAACCATGACACAGGCCCGAAGTAAGAGGAGAGAACCATTCTCCTGTGGGCTTTATTGCGCTTTCTCTGTGGTGGAAAATGCATAGATAGCAGTCCTGGAAACTGACTGTTTTGGATCATCTGCCAATGGTGATTTTAGAAGGTGTGGAAAAAGTAAAGAAAACGTGTGCAGTCCTGTTTGATGCAGCTTCCTTAAATTTATATACTGTTTTAACAACACAGCTATGATAACTCAAACTGTGTTTTCTGCCCAAAGTATCCCCCAGTCAGCTGAAGACATCTCATTGCTGGGCACCCTTACCCTTGGTCCTTTTGACACCAAACTAAGTTTCTGATATTTGAGGAGTGAAGGGGAAAGCCCACATCTTGCCACATGTGCCCAGCTGGTACTTCCTTCAGTCTTGTGGCATGAGGAAAATGTGGCCTTCTTTTTATAGCGCTGAGGATTTGGTTGCATTCCCAATTTGATTTGGGAAACAGACATTGCTGTGAATGAGAAGTCTTCTCTTCTGTGTTGCAGCAAAATGATCCGTCGAGTCCTGAAGGAGATGGTTGCTCACAATTATGACCGTTTCTCCAAGAGTGGGTCCTCTTCTGCCTATACTGGCTACATAGAACGTATGTGACCCCCAAAGAGCTTCCCGTTCCACCCCCTTTCATTAGCATTGTCGAACTGTTCCTGAGTCCTGTGGTTATTTTGTCATTAGGTAGCCCCCGTGCAGCATCCACATACAGCCTTGACCTGCTGTACTCGGGTTCTGGCATTCTGAGGAGAAGTAACCTGAACATCTTCCAGTACGTCGGGAAGACAGATCTTCATGGTAGTCAGGTACCTTATGTCCCACGAGTTACTAATGAAAGAAACTGGTGTGAGGTAAAGTAACATATACAGAGAGTAGCATTACAGAATACGCTCGTAAGCCAGTGGTGGTTTCTGGCATAAAGCTTCAACTCTGAAGTTGAAACCAAAGTACTTGGGTTTGCTTCACTTTCCAGACGTCTGTCTGTAACACCCCCCCCCACACACACACAAACTTGAAGTTGTGCCAGAAGTTCTGTCTGTAACTCCAAACACACACATACATGTACAGACTTGAAGCTGTGCCAGACGTCTGTCTGTAACTCCAAACACACACCACACACACATGTACAGACTTGAGGCTGTGCCAGAATTGCTAGTAAAACTTGCAATCACAGATGCATTGCTTGGGTGTTTCTAAGAGTTTAATTTTATACCATGTTTGCCCTTTTGCTCATCTCTGCAGAGACTGGTTTCTCCTACAAGAAACTTCATAATACAATGTACAGCTCCCAAAGAGTTAATTCATATTTCTCCAGTACTGCTAGGAGACAAGAATCAAGTGTCGGCAGTTGAGAACTGGTTGAACTTTAGTCCAAAATTAAATGATGATTTATTGTTATTGTGAACTATACCATCAGTTTAGTTTAATGACTCTCAGACTGTAGCCTTCTAATTGAAGCTATTCAACCTTCAAAAATGATCCATGGCTGTGGAAACTTGACATGAAATGTCCACACCCTTCAGTAGCACCCTGGTCAGAATCTCATACCCTCCATGCCAAGGCATTGCCATTTGCTCCCTGATATGCACTCGAGAATGCCAAGCATACAATGGCTAGTACCTGACTATGCAGGATTGAAAGTACGCAAAATTCTTTACATGCTAGTCATCAGGGGGCGGGCTTCCTCATAGTGTGGCCTTGTTTTATGGTCGGGGTGAAAGTTTGACATGGAGGGGTATGAATGTACCCTCTCAGAACAGCAGATTGGGTGGCACTGCCCTTGCCTCGCCATCTCCTTTCAGAGGCTCGAGAAGATGGCAGGTCCACTGTATGAGACAGGGTGGGGAGATTAAGCATCTCCGATGATGCTCTCCAACAGAAGGCCTGTGGTCTTTGTAGTCATGGAGAAGGCATTCAAGCCCTGCTTCTGCCTCATACTAGCTAAGTGAATATTCACCCGTCTTCACTCATCTACTAAGTGAATAAAATCTTCCATACATCCAAGGGTGGTTTTGAAGATTACATGGAGAGAGCTAATTTCTATTATGTTCAGGCACAGAGGTTTGGTTTTTATTCTTGCCTAGTTACAGAAGATATTTAGGTCCGGGCCCTGGAAAAGTTCTGTTTGTAGCTCAGAGGCATCTCCATCATTGTGGAGCGGGTGGGAACGGTGGTCATCAACCTTGTGTCCTTTTCTCCCTAGGTGGTCATTGAAGCTCAGGGACTGGAAAGCTTAATTGCAGCCACTCCTGACGAAGGGGAGGAAAACCTTGACTCCTATGCTGGCATGTCAGCCATCCTGTTTGATGTTCAGCTCAGACCTGTCACTTTTTTCAATGGATACAGTGATTTGATGTCCAAAATGCTGTCGGCATCTAGTGACCCTGTCAGTGTGGTGAAAGGGCTTATTCTGCTGATAGACCATTCTCAGGTAACTCTCTACCTCTCTCAGCCTGCAAGTGTCTGTTGAGTCCTGGCACAATGTGTGTTTGTGTGTGTGTGTGTGTGTGTGTGTGTGTGTGTGTACATGTTTGTGCACAGTAAGTAGGTCTTTGTACAATCAGATCTTGTGGAAGCTAGGGGTCATTCTCAGATGTCTTCTCCAATTGCTTTCCAGCTTCTTTTTTGAGACAGTCACTCACTGACTCTGGAGCATGCTCAGTTACGTTATAATGGCCAGACAGCAAGCCCCAGGGCGTCTGCTATCTCTACCACCCCAGCACTGGGATTACAGGTGTGCACTACTGTGCCTTGATTTTGTGTGAGTGATGGGGACTGAAGTCAGGTCTTATGTGTGCGCAGCAGACACTACCCAACTGAGCCTCTCTCAGCCCACCAGACACATTTTAAGCGTGTCTAGAAAGTGCAAGTTACAGCTCTGTGGGTCTTGGAGCTCACCCTCTGTGCATTTGGTCCTCTTGCTATTGTTGCTCTTTCTCCTTCGCTATACACAAGTACCATTTGCCTTCTCTATTATTAGCTGCTTAGTGGAGAATGCCTGGGTGCAACAGAGCAGAGATGGCATTACCTGCATACTTGGTTCTCCTGCACTCAAGCTTGGCTATTTATCCCGAATTCGGGAGCTGAGCTAGCTGGCATTGTAATGACAATGATTATGAAAACCAGTATGCTGCATCGTTTTCATGATGTCATACTACTGAAGGCCTGACGAACCACTGCTCACACCAGCCCATGTTTCATATTCTTTCTTAGAGAAGCTTGCTCATTCATAGAGAACAGAGGCACTTTCACTTCCTTGACCTTATTCTTCGGGATTTTATTTACCATGCTCCTTAGCTCTAAGTCTTAGAATACTCCCTTTTATAAAGAAGACTTTCAGTGACTAAGACACTGTGGGATTCAGATGCTATGCCCAGGTGGATTTTCTGAGAAACAGAAGAGGGTTCATCTGAACAGCCCTTGAAAGGAGTGTTTGATGCTTACAGTTTTTCTTTAATGTTTTGACATATGTCCTGCCTTAGCACGATGGTATTAAAAATGGAACAATACTAGGTAACATCTTATGAGGGCATTGTTATGTACATATTCACATTTATTATATTGATGTGTTATATGGAGATTTCATTTAAAATTTGCATACTGTGAGACTGGCTTCTTTTGTGATATGGTGACATCATACATGGCAACCTGAGTTTGAGCTCGGCTTTTACCACTTCCTTGGTGTCCTGGTGTCCTACTACAAAGTGAGGCAGTTACAACAGATCTGAAGATTTTATCAGCTGTATCTCTTCACTGAATCATTTGAGGATTCTGTTTTTTTTTTTAAGGTTCTGGTTATGAAGTCATGGGTTTTAAGAGCTGGGAAACCCTAAGTATCACATTTTGTTAAAACGCACCCCAAAACAATAGTGGCTGGAATTAAACATTATGTCTCTATCTTTATAGCTCCTTATATAAATTCAAAGTAGATATAGATCTCAAAAACAAAAAAATTGATAGTTTGACTTTTATGATGTAATAAGCATTTGGAAATAGGCTGTCCAGAGTTAACACAGTAATCCTCAGGGACCAGAATCTTTGCACTTCAGTTCAGCCTGTCTAACTCACTGTGTAGAGCAGGCTGGCCCCAAACTCATAGAGATCTGCCTGCCTCTGCCTCCCAAGTGCTGGGATTAAGGGCTTGCGCTATCATGCCCAGCTTTACTATGACTTTTAATCTCACACTTGTCAACTTGTGACTCTGTGATGACCACTCCCCTTCTGACACAGCACCCAGCCCCCTAAAGAAGGAAGAGAAGGATGAAGAGCTGGATGGCCATCCAGAAGCCTGGATAGAGTATTCCTGACCACAGTGGTGTCATGAAGCTATCTCTAGCTGCAAGTGAAGCTGGACTTTCCAGCTTTGCACTTGGTGTCGGTGCACTTTGGAGAAAAGCAGGCTTCTTTTCATGTGAAAGCAGAGGAGAACTAGAGGTGCCACTCATACTCTCCAGCCCTCTAGTGATACATAAATAAACACTCGGTGCTGGCAGACCTGTAAAGGGCAGAGAGTGACTATTTCAGGCTTCAAGAGCCAAATGGTCTTGATGCGCCTATGCAGCCTTATGATTACAGAGTGAAAACAGCCATCAGCAGTCTATTACCTGAGTAGAGCTGTGTTCCAATAAAATGCTATTTACAAAACGGCCGGTGAAGCAGAACGAGTTTCCTGCAAGCTATAGTCTGTTAATCCCTGACTTAAATTTTCTTGTATGGTTTTCCTATTCATTAAGATACTGCACCCTAGGCAAGGTGTGGTCTATGAGAGATTGTCCCTTCACTATTAAACATAACCAGTGTCCATGTGTGTCAGGCTGAAGTATTCGGCAGATTTGAGGTTATTTCACCAGTAAGCTGCTGAGGCCCCAGGCTCTGCAGAACACTCCAGCAATGCCATCCTAGCTTCAGAAGCACATACCACTCCAGGTCAAGTGCTGACATTGAAGGAAACATTGGCAGCTGGCAGCCTGTCACAGCCACCAGGGCAGGTAGAATTACTCAGTGCTCTCTCTCGCTCTCTCTCTCTCTCTCTCTCTGTTTCTGTGTGGGTGTCTCCCTCTGTCTCTCTCTCTGTCTGTCTCTGTCTCTGTGTGTGTTTCTCTGTCTCTGTCTCTCTGTGTGTGTCTGTCTCTGTGTCTGTTTGTCTCTGTCTCTCTCTGTGTGTCTGTCTGTCTATGTGTGTGTATATGTCTGTCTGTCTCTGTCTCTGTGTGTGTGTCTCTGTATCTCTGTCTCTGTGTGTGTCTCTCTGTCTCTCTCTCTATGTATATGTCTGTCTCTGTCTCTCTGTGTGTGTGTCTGTCTCTGTATTTCTGTCTCTGTGTGTGTCTCTCTGTCTCTCTCTATATGTATATGTCTGTCGGTGTGTCTGTCTCTCTCTCTCTCTGTTTCTGTCTCTCACTGGATTACATTTCAGTGATGGTATCCAAGAAAGAGGAGCCTCTTAAGCCAGGAGATCACATATTTTCTTAAGTAGAAGCCGTGAGATGAGCTGTCAAAATGTCAGTGCCTGTTCTATAAGAAACACCTTGTAGTTCATCGTTAAAAAGCAAAGGGATCACATCAACCACAAACCCAAAGTTCCAGCATCTTCTTCCTCTAGTCCCTAGACAAAACATTAAATAAATGGATACTCTGGGCCAATTGAGGACTTAAGTTTATACTCTATCTTCTTTGCAATATTCCTCAGAACAGACTTTCTTACAGACTGTGAAACAAAGAGTTGTGACAGCTATGTGACAGCTGTGTACAGCAGCTGAAAAGTCCCATCCTTAGACACAGTCTGGGTAGTGCTCCACAGGAGGCCTCTGGGCCATCGTTTTCCTGTCAGTGAAGAAATACAATGGCTCCAGTGGAGAGCAGCGTGATGTTTGACTTCTCACGTGTACGGCTTTGGGCATACAGGTGCTCAAAATCTGTTAGTTCCACTCATTTAAGTTTCTTAAAGAACTAGAACCTCTGCACTGTATGGCTTAGTCCCATTTCCAGAGGCAAGGGAAGGGGCTGGGGAGATGGGCATGTCCGTTTGTCCTCGTAAGTAGATCCCACAGAATTCCTAGTGACTACATACATATAAGAGCTCTTCCTTTGGAGAAGGAGAATCACTGAGAAAGCCAAAGTGTTTCTCCAAACCACTTGCAGTGAAAATGCTCTTCTCACACAGGCATTTTAGCTGATAACTGTGAAGTGCTCTTTTCTGTGGCCTGGATGCTTTGGCATCCAGCTAATGTACAGTCATGGGAAGGTGGGGATCTACATCTCAGGGTCCTACTGGACTAAATGGATCAACAGGTCTATAGATTTCCAATCAAGAAAACAAGATTATGCAAAGGAAGGGGTATTCCTGAGGCAGGACACTATAGAAATTACTTGGCAACAGGCATGGACACGGTTTGCAGCAGATCTGGTGCCATCCCTGGTTTTCAGAGGCTTAGGTACACATTTGGGCATGATTGTTGTAGGTTTAACAGGACAGGATGTGATTCTTTACATTAGTTATGAAGCATGACATAGTCCCTGCATCCTATGCGAGCCACATTTTTGTCCTAGAGTATACATGGCGTTAAGCATCCTTAGGGATGTCCCCTTATGTGTCCCAACCCTGGCACAGAGCACTCAGGAGTGTCCTTCAGAATGAAAGCATTTTCATATCAAGATCACACTTTCTTATTCTACTTGGGTGTGAACAGTTCTCTGAGGTTTCCTGCCATATTTGATATTTCTGTTTGTTTGAAATTCAGAGAGAACAACACAGTCCTTCCTAAAAAGTGCAGTCATGGCATTTGTGCCTGGCAAATGCATGGCTTTTTTGGTCTGCTTATGGCAGCTACACAAAGAAGTTAGTCATGCTCTTAGCTGCCAGGAACTCTTAACGTCTTTGGAGGAATACCAGAGTGAAGGGTACAGAGCTGCATTCCCAGAATCATTATCACATTCAGCACTGCCTCAGACCACCTGATTTCAGTCTAGCACAGAACGTCTTCAGCCTGCATCACCCCATTTAATGCACATGGAAAGTAGGGGAGTTAAAGTCTGAACACAGGCAAATAACACAAAGCAGTGGGCTTCAGATGATAAGACAACCATCCAGGAGGCCATCTTTTTAAACAGTCACCATGCCTTTGGGAGATAAAGTTGAGTTTGTGCTAGGCTTGACCACTGTTTGGAGTCATTGCCAATGTCAATCAGCAGGGTGCAGAAGGTTAGTTCAGCTGCTTCATCTTCCTGTCCTTTTCTAGCTTACCTAGGCAGTTCCCGGAACTGCACTGGGAATTTTCTTCCTGCCTTTTTGTTTGCCAGAAGATGTAGTTGCCTGTGTTTGCCCCAACGTAAAACCAGAGAAGTGCTTAAGGACTTGAAGAGATCATTTTGTCCAATCTCATGTTTCCAAAAAATGCCATGGCTGGGCTGCTGATGGAAATGCCTTCATCTTCCTGGTCCAGGGGTTCTCAAATTTAGTTGTGTCAGAATCACATGAAGGTATCTTAGAAGGAGGTCGCTGCCCTTCCAAGAGTTTCTAAGTCACTAGATGTGGGGTACCTGAGAATTGCATCTTGAAACTTTTCCTAGATAGTGCTGACTCTCTACTGAAAGCTACACATTGAAAATGAATCGCCCCTCCAAAGAGAAAAGCCTTTGAAGGAAACAGCCTTCTCGGTTGATACTCCAATCCTCCACTCTTAACTGACTTACTTAGCAATGTCTTCTTTTGGTGCCCAAGATTAGGGTAACATATTTCCAAGCCTTCTTCACTGGGGGTGTAGTTTGGTGGCAGAGCAGGAGCCTAGTAGGTGAGAGGCCCTGAACTTGCACTAGAACAAACAAGTGAGCATTGATATAAGAGTCCTCCAGCAACACAAGTCAAGTGTTCACTGTACAGCAGGGAGTCAAGTGTGTCTCGGTTAGAGGCATTAACTAATTTGTGCTCATTACCATATTTTTTGCTTCTAGGATATTCAGCTGCAATCTGGACTAAAGGCGAATATAGAAATCCAGGGCGGTCTGGCTATTGACATTTCAGGTTCAATGGAATTCAGTCTGTGGTATCGTGAGTCCAAAACCCGAGTGAATAATCGGTAAGCACAATGCAAAGAAATGCAGGGCTATGTCTTGGGTGCTGTCTACAGTTCCGACTTTTCCAGATCTGTGCTGTTCGTTTGTGATTGTAAGCGTGGGGTGGGAAATGATTGTGGGAGTTCATTACATCAATAGCATCTTAGAAACAGGTCGATCGAGCATCAAGGGTCTTTCTGCTTCTAAAGACACCCACAGACAATGCAGATCCACATGAAGGCTCATTCTTTTCATGTTTCACTTTAGTAGTTGACTATTCTCTTCCTCGGGGTTTCTATTGCTGTAATAAAACACCATGACCAGAAACAAGTTTGGGAGGAGAGTCGTAGTGAGGGATGGCTTGTAGTCTATCCCCAGGGGAAGTTGAGGAAGGAACACACAGCAGGAACAGAGGGCAAACAGTGCTGCATACTGACTTGCTCAGCCTGCTTTTTTTACATAGCACCCAGGGCCATCAACCTAGGAGTGGCAATATAGTCAAGGGGCCGGACCCTCCCACATCAATTACTAATGAAGAAAATGCTTTACACACATGTCTGCCTTGAGAGTCCCTCTTCCCAAATGACTCTAACTCATGTTAAGCTGACATCAGGCTAGCCAGCATAGTTGATCCCTTGGCAACTTGATGAACAAACCCATTACTGTATCTTATCCCCAAGATCTTATATTAATATTACAGTATAAAACATAAATTTAAAGCTTATGTCTGTTGGTGGCATTAGGATCTCTCTTCATTTGCTAATTCCACTGGGTTAAATAAGATGATAATCTCATTTTTAACCAAATTTAAATTTTTTCTGAATGGAAATTAGAAATAAAAGGGATGACATGACTGCTGCTGGTATGGTGGAGGAGAAAGTTCACTGTAGATAAAAGAGAGAGCACAGCCAGAGGCAGGACCTTGAGGAGGTATAGGATGAAATGACTGAGTCTGGCCGTGTGAGGAGAGCTGGGTGAGGGGAGGCACAGGAGAGTAAAGGGTAGACAAAAGGGGCTGGGTAACCAAAGTGGCTGGATGATATAGGGGAGGGCAGCCCAGCCCTTCTTGGGCTGGAGAAGCTTAGGGTAGGGGGTGGGGTATGCCAGCCATAACCTGCCACAGGTAGGGACTGGGGGCTGCTGGGAGAACCTGGTGGCCAGGTCTGCTGTGATATGTTAAATAGGCACCTCGGATAGCCATTTGTCCCAGGGTTGAGACCTGACGTTTCCGTTGTGTATGGTCATTGTACATAAGCACACTTTCACATGACTATACATTGTGTATGGAGGCCATTTCCTCTCCACCCCTCCCAGTGTCCTTCTTGTAACTGTTCTGTCTTCTATCTTTCATTTGCCCATTCATTCACTTAAACAACACCCCTTCAACATTTACTTGAGTGTAAGACAGTAGAAGGTTCTGGTAAACAGCTAAAGGTTAAAACAACCCATTGGCTTGTTTTATACTGAGAACAACAGCAGCAGAAATTATTTTATAATTTGCCAGACAAAAACTAGTATCTCTCTTTTTTAAAATGTATGGGCATATAAATTTGACTTCATTGTGAGCACAATTTCCCACCATTTAGTTGAAGTTTACAATTGCTTAAAGAAATCCAAACTTGGGCTGGGCGGTGGTGGCACACGCCTTTAATCCCAGCACTCGGGAGGCAGAGGCAGGTGGATCTCTGTGAGTTCGAGGCCAGCCTGGGCTACCAAGTGAGCTCCAGGAAAAGGCGCAAAACTACACAGAGAAACCCTGTCTCGAAAAACCAAAAAAAAAAAAAAAAAAAAAAAAGAAATCCAAACTTGTACTAGATTTTTTTTTTTAATGTCTTCGTTGTCATCCAAGCCACATGCCCTAGTCATCCAACCTGTCTGTCTGTTGTAAGTGACCACTGCTAAACCCATCCTGTTTGCCTGCACATATCCCACTACAGCAATGGCTCTTTGTCAAGCTGCTCTCTCAGGTATCTTGGCAACCATACACACGCCTCTAGCGAACCTTTGAGGAGTAATGAAATTGAGCTGAAACAGCTAACATGAAGTCAGCAGAGAGAGTTAACAAGAAAATTATCCTAAATGTCAGTGTCCTCTTGATGTGTTCATACTTCTCTTTAAGAAACTGTGGGTGTTTCTGGGATTGAGAAAGGACCAGGTAACAAGTGTGTTTCGTCTTGGTCCTTGGTACACACATCCCAAACAGCATTATATGTGGTATGCACTTGGCTCCCATGTCTAGAATTCAAAGCAAGGGTGCCCAGGGAAAGAGCAACCCTTCTGTGGCCAATCTCTGCCACCACCGTGTCCTGGTTCCAACAAGGCTTTATGTGTCTTGAGGTCACTTCTCCATTTTTAAGTGTTTCTCCCAGTCTACTGGGGCCATGAGTTGAGACTTGGCAAAGTTCTGTTAGTCCTGCTCAGTTAAATGTGACAATAAGAGATGTTTTTCAAAACTTCCAGGGTGGCTGTGGTAATAAACAGCGATGTCACAGTGGACTCTTCCTTTGTGAAAGCCGGCCTGGAGAGCAGAGCAGAGACAGAGGCAGGCCTGGAGTTCATCTCAACGGTGAAGTTCTCACAGTACCCATTCTTAGTCTGCATGCAGATGGACAGGGCCGAAGCTCCATTCAGGTAAATGCACGCTCACAGGAGTTCCAGAACCATTCCTGGTTCACCAAGAGCTTGCGCTCAATCCTTCACATGCAGTTTGAGAATTAAAAGAATACAGAAGGAACCAAGTAAGCAACACATTATCTTTAAAGAAGTGAGAAAACGATAGATAAAAGAAACAAACCAAAAACTCATTTTCTAACATGCCAAAGATCCATTCATTTGATATGGAACTGAATCCTATTTAATCTAGAAATAACTTTTTAAGGAAACAAAGGGATTCAGTTTACTGTAGGAGTTATCACATCGTTTCAGAAAAAATAACTCATGTGCAATTTCTGTCTGGTATCTTCACAATTGCTTCCTGGTCAAGGTACATCTGGCCATCCATTTCCTATGACCCAAGGGAATCCACAGTTATTTGTACAATGGCCACCTGACCTTGTTTAAGTTTGGACCCAGTCCTGAGAATTTGGCATTCTGATTTTTTTTTAAAGGGAGGGGTAGTTACAAAGCTTAGGTCCATAAAACCCTATTATACAATTGCCCGTGTATCTTCACAACTCCTTTTCATTCTGGGCCTACCTTCCATTAATGCCATGTCCTTGGGTCTAGTTGCCATTCTTTGTAGCAGAACTATCCATAGTAGTTTATAAAGGTTTCCTTGAACTGTTTCTAACCATAAGGTATAATTTGTACCTTTGAAATAGCAAGTCACACTTTATATCATCTTTTGTGATAACCATGGCCAAATTGAGTACCTTATTTTACTGGTATTTCATGATCCATATAAAAAAAATACGTCAATAAATAATTCAAGTACAAATACCAGTAAGTCCCATTTTCCTAGAACAGAAATAGTGAGCAAACATTCAGAACATTACATATTCACTAACATTAACTTATGTTTATGTGTGGAATAAATCTCCATAAATACATGCAGTGACCATAAGCCCAGCCATGTGGCTAGCTAGACTGGTTCGCCATTTTACTTGGGCCATAGGCTGGGAATAGTTCCCTCTCAACATTCTGCTCTTAAATCCTGTTGGACCCCTTGTAGGGGAGTGCACTTGGGGTGGGGCTTCTGGAATGGTTGATGAGAGGCAGCAAGGCCTGTGAACCTTAGCAGCATCCCAGAAATTCAGTCCTTCATTCCAGAACCAAGCATGGTAGGACTCTCAACTTCCAGCCAGTCACATGTGCTTATCAGTATCAGAAGAAAGGAGAAGGAAACAGTGGGAACATGCTACAGGATAGTACCTACAACTTCTCTGCAGACGGGTTTCCAGAGCAGGGCAGAAGCACCCTGGGACCAGCATGGGTGGCTTGACTGTGTGTAACTCCACCCTTCCTCTTCTTGTTTCGTAGACAATTTGAGACAAAGTACGAAAGGCTGTCCACAGGCAGAGGCTTTGTCTCTCGAAGAAGAAAAGAAAGCCTAGTGGCTGGATGTGAACTCCCACTCCATCAAGAGAACTCTGAGATGTGCAACGCAGTATTCCCCCCTCAGCCAGAGAGTGGTAACTCAGGTGGATGGTTTTGAAACTGATGAGTGGTGTTTCCCTTGGATCCACTTCTTTGAGAGCGACATGCTTCGATGTGCCTAACCTTTGCTCTCTGAGAGCACAGTGTTTACATATTTACCTGTATTTAAGATGTTTGTGAAGAGCAAAGGAGAACTTCCATTAATTAAATTTGAACCTATTCAGGAGATGCCCCACAGTGTCGCTCTGAGTCACCATATGCCACTTGCAACAACATGCCTACGTTTTGTACTTTGCAAAAGTCCTAGCAGGTACAGTGAATCTAGTTTTGTTCTAAGAAGAAACTAGTGTCTGTATAAAACAAAGACAAGAAACCGAAAACCCCCAAACCATGAAAGCTTAGGCAAATGTGAACTGACTCAACAACTTTCAGCCAAAGTGAGCCCTTGACAGAACCTTATGCTTGCTTTCTATGAAGCACATTGCCTAAGTGGGGCAGGAGTGGAGGGACCCAAGCAAGCCATTTTTCTCCCTTTTCTCTTTTTTCTCTCTTGATTTACTTTTTTTCCCCCTGGTATATTTTTTTCCAGAAGGTTCAGAGAGAGGGTGGAGTAAAGACTTAAAAATTTTTGTTAGTCAATCTCAAGAATTAATATTTATGTTTTCTGTTAGTTTTTATAAGCATAAAAGAGACAAAATTAAAGTGTACTGTGACATGTCTCTGCTGGCCCTGCAGTGGGACCACTTGGAAGTCATTCACTTTGGAATTAGCACACAGGAATAAAAAAAATTGAGTCTTGGAGCATCCATTAGATTTTTCTCAGGATATGTCTTTTTGATACCGTCATATGGTACACAGTTCTTTGTAGGGGACAGCCTGTAGTTACCATTTTATACCTCAATTGTTTGGTGGTAGAAGCACCATCTGTTTGACTATAGTTTGTGCAACATCCAGTGGAGATGGGAAGAACTGTTGCTTCAAGAAAATGATGGATTTGTATTTCAAACTATAACATTGAATAAAGACTCTCTTTATTTGTATGAATTAAAAGGCCACACCAAACATTTAAACATATTTATTAATAAGGAAGATGTGTTTATTGTAATACCTGCCCCCCTCCCAAAAAAAGTCAGGTGCTCATCTGTCCACTAAACAGACACATAAAATGGAAGTTATCTGAAGTAGAAAATGAATTGTGATGATGAAATAAACATATATAATTTACTGAGCTCCTTTTGTCCTATATTGCTTTGAGTCCATGGTTCTCTGATCTAGCTGTTTATGAGCCCAGGTGCCGGGAGCTATCCCCGGCGGTGGTTGGGTCCTGCAGAGGGTGTAAGGAGTCAGAGGGAGAAGGAAGTGAGCCAGGCCATGGTGGTCGGGAGAATCTTGCAGCCTGACTGACTAGCAGCCAGAGTGTTTCTTTATTTATACAGAATTTAGTTAGCAGGTATACATTCATGATGTTCCAAAACATAGATCATATCATTTTTGGTTTTGGACATGTGTCTCACTTCCTTTTGTTCATCTTTTAGTCATCATTAATAAACTATGACAGAACAGAGTTATTATTTTCAATCATTTTCCCTCAAGTTTTGACAACATTAATAAACAGAGTTATCATTCTTACTCATTAACCCATAACCCAATTTTTGAGAATCTAGAGGCATATGACAGCCTGTGCTGAAGCTGGTTGCTTTGGTTGCTTCAAGGACACTAGACCAAAACAAGATCTTCAACCACCCTGGGTATTTTGCCATGTCTCAAGCAATGTATTATTAACTCTTAGTGGTCAGAGTGCCCAAGAAAAATCCTCAGGCTAAAGCTGCTGCAGTTATTATTCAAATTCTGGCACAATACAATCAATGTTCACATTTATATCTTTATAGAATTTGTCTATATGTCTAATCCTGGCATTCTGTCGTTCCTTGGTCATATGACATAGTGGCTTTACATGAGCTAACTTCTAAGAGAGGGAGGTCCTAACACCTCATAGTTTCTTCATCTTTCCACTCCATACTTTGCTCATCAATATGTCTCTATGTAGGGCAGAGTTGTATGCCACATAATTGTCTGAGTGTACAATGGGAAGAGCCTTATAATCTGAACTGTGGCCAACTCCTCTAGCCCACCGGATCTTGTTCACCTTTTTGAATTTACTTTGTTTTGAATATCTTGTTCCAATGTAAATACAGGGACAGATGTTTCAAGAATGTCTCATAGCCTCATGAAGAGACCTCTGGCTTCTTTATGTGTCACAACCTCCAAGGCATAAGGAAGACCTTCAAGTAGATAAGGATATCTCCCTCAAAGTGTGTGTGGGGAAATAGTATGTTCAGGACTTTCCTGGATAAGCTTAGAAGCAGCATTCCTGGGAGAAGGCATAAATGATTCATAAGGAATTTTCCATCAATCCAATATCCCCAAATTGTACAAATATTAAAAGTGCTCCAAGTATGTAATAGGTGGAGATGAAAACCAAAGATGGCATGGTGGCCATCATGTGGCTCAGCTTTGCTGGATCTTTGTCAAGCAGCTGTGCTGGCTTTATGACTTCTGCCATTCCATTCAGATATGGCTGTGCCACCAGGGATGCACTGAGCTAAGCTCTGCAGCAAGCCAAGCATGCAGAGTCTCTCTATGGGTAGTCAGCTCTCTGAATGGAATAGCACCAACGTGTCAGGACCTGGGAGCTTGCAAACAACATGCAACTCAAGTTTTCAACAAAGCAACATAGATCAGCACACTTTTTGTCGTGTTACTGAAGTGTGTAAAGGAGTCAAAAACTGAAGGTTGGTGGGAAAGGTGGTGATTGGTAGGAGGTGCGGTCCTGGTGCCACAGGATGGGCAGTTTGATCTGGAGCACAAGCTGAGGGGTCATGGAATGAGGAACTTCAGTTCTAAGCCTGTTGGGTAAGCCACAGTTGCCTCTGTGAAATGTAGAGTAACCATTTCTCTCAAAGGCATAACTGCAGGGCCCTGAGCATGAATGTGTGGTCATGTCCCATTCGCCTCACTGGCTGAACCCCATCGCTAGGGAATGGGTAGTACTTAGCATGCTCCAACATGCTCCAAAGAGACAAGAATCCATAATCTTAAGGCAAGTAATAACTCCTTTTTAGAGAAACAACATAGGAATTTAAGAGAACTGGACTCTATGTCAGGATGGGAAATGAGACATTTGAGTCAGAAACTTAACTTTGGACCCACTTGGAGTCCTCTAGTTCTGGCCACTAACTGCTGTGAGTGTGAGAAAGCCTTCATGATATGAAGAGGTTTGGAAGCTGTGGGCTTCTCTTAAGGTGGGTTTCCAGTCTCTGCTCAGCCAGCACCTGCCTATACACCTTGAGGATTCAGCCTGGCTTCTCTTCCATGAATTGTGACAGCCACCCCTGTCCTTGATTGCAGGATGGCCCATGGCAAGTTGTCCCCTACTTCTCACACCAACATTTCAAGTGCTTGGTAAGCTTTCAGAGTTAATGGCTGCTGAACCAAACAGTTAATTTGTTGGTGGTGAAACTGAGGCACAGAATGTATTTTCTGACCTAGAGAATGATAGAATTAGGCTCATTTCTGAGCGATGTCACCGCAGCATCTGCTGTTGGGTCCCACTGTACTGTGTTTGTCTTATAGTTTCAAAGGTTTCCTGCTAAAAAGATCTGGGTGGTAGGTTGTGTAAAGATGCAACGGCAGCTATAAAGCTTGAGGAAGAATCCAAAGTTCTGGGAGTTCTTGTGTTCCTCTATAGATCCTGGTCTACGACTGTACAGAAGTCCCTTTCCACTCTATCCGCTGTAGGTCTCTTTCTCTGCTTTTCCCTTTTTCTTTTGCCAAAAATCCCTTCCTCTTCAAAGAGTGTTTGGACCCACAGGTGAGTTTGAATTTACAATAACATGTACATTTTGGGCAAAATCTCTATAGAGTTAGAATTTACACACAATTGTGTCTTATGTAGAAGCCAATATACAGTGCTGTATAGTCATCATAATCATTTTTAGAACATTTGCACCATTTCAAAAAGAAATTTGTCCCTTTAACTATTACCTCCAACCTTTACAACTCTTAACCCTAGGGAATCAATAACTTATTTGTTCTGAGCATCTCGTACTAATGGAATACGATGTATTACTTGTTATTTGATGGCTGGCTTCTTTCACTCAGCATTGCGTTCTTAATGTTTGTCTACACTGTAGCATAATCAGTACTGCATTCTTTTTTTGTGGTTGAATAACATTCCATCACATAGATGCATCATTTGTTTACCTATTCATTAATGGAAGGACACATGGCATGATCTTTTGCTTCAAGGACCCCTAAAAATGCAGAAAAATGCAATGTGATAAACACTTTCAGCAAAGTAGGACAACACACTATCAACATAATGAAATCAGTAGCTTTTCTATTTACCAATAACAAGTTGTCTTTTTTTTTTTCTTTTTTTTTCCCGGAGCTGAAGATCGAACCCAGGGCCTTGTACTTGCTATGCAAGCACTCTATCACTGATCTAAATCCCCAACCACAAGTTCTCTTAAAAAGAACCCAGGAATAAAATTCTGTTTACAACACATTCAAAAAATTCCCAGGAATAAACCTACTGAAGGAGTTAACAAAGTTCTGTAATGAAAACTTAAAGACCTGTAAAAAGAAGCCAAAGAAGACGGTAGCAAATAGAAAGGCCTCCTATGCTCATGGATTGACAGAATTAATATCATGAAATGGCTACATCAAGAAAAGCAATCTACCATGGGCCTCCACCAAAATTCCCATGTCATTCCCCACAAAAACAGAAAAAAGAACTCAACAGTTCATAAGGAAGCACAAAAGACCTGGAAGAGCAAATGCAATCCGGTACAGAAAGAAATGCTGGAGCACAGCAGTGCCTGACCCTAAGTTACACTATGAAGCCTTTGTAACTGAGAACAGCTAAGAACTAACATAGAACAGATGTGTGGACTTGCAGAATAGAACAGAGGACCCAAAAAGAAACCCACACAGCTACAGCCACCTAACTTTTGACAAAGGTATTAATTAGGCACACAGATTAGAAAAAAAGACTGCTTGTTCAACACTCAGTGCTGGCACAAGAATGAAACTGGATCCATATCTTTCACTTTGTGCATGTGCACACACACACAGACACACACACACACAAACACACACTTTTCAAAATGGGTCAAAGACCTCAGTGTAAGACTTGGAACTCTGAAACTGTTAGAGAGAAATTCAGACAAAATATCTCAAGACAGGCATAGGCAAGGACTTTGTGTAAAGAGATTCCAATAGCACAGAAAATCCTAAGAATTGACAAGTAGAATTGCATGAAATTAAAGGGGTTCTGAACAGCCGATGAAACAACCAGCAAAATGGAGGGAAAATCCCACAGAACAAGAGACTGTCTTTGCCAACTACACACCAGACCAGATATTAATAGCTGCACTTTCCAAAGGCTTTTGTTGAGGTTCGAATGCACAGTGCCTCCTACCGGCTCCTGTGTGAGCACTCGGTGCCTGGCTGGTGGTGCTGATTTGGAGAGTTGTGGAACTTTCAGGAAGTTGAGCCTCACTGGAGAAAGTAGGTCACAGACAGTAGGCCTTGAGGTTTCGTAGCCCAGACACACTGCCTGTCCACCGTTTCCTGACTGCAGTGTGCCTCACGTTCCTGCTGCCACGCCTTCTCCATCCTGATGGACTGTATCCCCTCGAATCATAAGTCAAACGATCCCCCCCCCCCCCGATTTTGCAGGGGACTTGGTCATAGCAACAAACATAGTAAACAATACAACCTGCAAAAATTAAGCACCCCCAAACCAAAGTAATGTGATCAGAAAATGGACTGCTGAACTGACAGTTCTCAAAGAAAGAAATGAAAAAGTCATCAAGGAACAAAACTTAATTGCTGGTGGTGATATGGAGAAAGAACGACAGTTATTATTCATTGCTGGTTATTATTATTAATGGTTATTATTCATAGGACTGGTAGAGTCCCTATGGAAATCACTATGATTATTCCTCAAAAAACGAAAACTAGAGCTACCATATGATCTGGCAAGGATACTCTTGGGTATTTACTCAAAGGATTCTGAGTCAGCATACCACAGAGATACTATACGTTCATAATAGCCAAGATTAAGTGATATAAGCCAGACTCACAAAAGACAAATACCACATTTTCATTTACATGTGATGTCTAGACTTCCAACCCCCCCTCCCCGTGTGCGTGTGTTTGTGTGTGTGTGTGTGTGTGTGTGTGTGTGTGCATGTGACATGAAAGTAGAAAGCGGACAATGAGAGGAAACAAATAGGTAAAAAGGGAGGAAGACAACAGAGGGTGACAATATTTATGGCATAAATGCAGAAGAGAGGACTATTTGGGTGGAGGAAGGGGACCAGCAAGGCAGGGGATGTAAGATAGGATGGGGGAGGGACTGTGGCAAGCCCATACATATCTATGTATGAAATTGTGACAATGAAGTCCATGACTTTGTGTGCCAATTTTGAAAACATTGAAAGCTAATAAAAAACTTATTTGAAACTCTAACACATTTATAACTGTGTAAATGGAGGCTCAGTGGTTAAGACCATGCATTGCTCTTACAGAGGACCTGGGTTCAGTTCCCAGCACCTCCATGGTGGCTCACAACCATCTGTAATGCCAGTTCCAGGCCAGAGTGTTGAGAAGAAGTGACCATTGAATACTCAGCTATGAACAGGCCTCCTTCCCCAAGCCTCGGAGAATGTGATGGAGAGGGCAGGGAAGAACGAAGGACAAGGAGCATTGTGCAATGCTCTCTCCGGTTGCACTCATGAGCTCACAGCAGCGGTGGTGACCCGTAAATGATCGAGCCTGTCAACCTTCCAGTATATGGATGGGAGTAGGGTCATGAGTCCCCACCCCTAACTGGGGAGACAGTGGCAGTTAACGGCTTCTGGGGAAGTGTGAGTCATTTTTCATTACCAGTGTGCTCCCGTAAATAACCCTACCTCACGCCCATACGGGCAGCTGCAATTAAATTGTAGGTTAGTTCAAAGAAACAAAAAGACAGCCAAACAAACCAACACGGGAGTAAGAAGCGGACCCCCGCGGGAGTGGGACAATGGGGGATGAACGTGACCTACATACAGCATATATCATGTATGAAATTCTCAAAGAACAAAAAAATAGTTTTTCAAGTTCTGTTACTTACATCTTCTCGGGCTATGTTGTGTTACCTCAAGAAACCTTAAAGCAAACGATGCAACTTACAACAACATCAATGTGTTATAAATGTGCCCATAATCCTAAGGAAAGCAGGGGAGGAAAAATAGCCAAGAAGTGATACTTGAGCTCCGCCCCACAATGTCTTCAGCTCTGCCCCAGGCACTATTCACCAAAAATTGGCCTCTGGCTCTGGCTGTTCCCCAGTTTACCATCTGGGTCATCTGAGACCCAGAGCGTAGTCAGGTCTGTATCTTCAGCTGGAGTGTGTAAACAACTTGTGCTCGAAGAGACCCAGCTGTACAGCTGCAGACTGTGTGATAAGATTAAGAACAACACAAAAATCCAGATTCCTAAGTTCTCCACCATTGAAATGAGTTTCACTAATTATTTCTCTTCCACCCTGGGGTCACAGGTGGTCTAGAACATCAGTGACCACCCCCACCCCCATTAATGAAGGTTTAATTTATTTAAAATTGACTTGGAGTATCACATAAATCTATAAACTATTTCTACCCTTCTATTTTTACTAGAAAGATCCCTGCTCTCATCCTCTAGGATTACACATAAAAGTGTGCGCATTCTCTTTCCAGCATAGACCCAAGGCTCAGATGACCTGATTTCTCGGTGAGTCAATTCCACCCTGCTCTGGGGATCTATCCCCACATTTTTATACTTGTTCCACCCACTCTGCTTGATAATCAGCTGTGTAAACACAGTCGCAGAGCTCTCTCATCCAGTGTGAGATGAAGTGCTGAGACAGAGAGGGCCTTAAAGGCAGACGTGGTCTCATACTCTTAAACTAGGAAGGTGGGCATTGGTTCAGTAACGATATCTGGGTGGTGTGTGTGTGTGTGTGTGTGTGTGTGTGTGTGTGTATGATCCATGCAGAGCACTTGGATGATAGACAGTTCCCAGAAGTTAGGATTCTCTATGCCAGCCAAAGTCTCCCCCTCCGTTTACTACTTAGCACACATGATGTAATTGCTGTACACTGTCCTAGATACTTTGCAGAGATCCAATCATTCCTTGCTCCCAACTGCCCTTCCAGGGAGCAGCGATCACTTTACAGTATTATCTGTATAGAACCGAAGCACAGAAAAGGCTAGTGAGCTTCTGCATTTCACTCCAGCCTCATGGGCATGACTCTTCAGGAACAACACCTTCTTCTGCCCTTCAAGGCCCACCTTTCCCAAAGAAGCCCTACATTTACTTGGTTGTTCCTTCCTAGTCTGTCATGCTTCCTCTAGCCCTTCTACGTCCTGTCCCATTCCCTGCTCAAAGAAGCTGTTTCCAAGTGCTTTTTCCACGTTCCCAGATGGGATCAACTGCACCGACAAAACTGGCTGTCCTTGGTTGTCTCTCGCCATCGTGTTTGAGGGTTTTTAGTTTTATCCCTTTTTAAAATTTTTATTTATTTATTTATTTATTTATTTATTTATTTATTTATTTATTTATTTATTTGTTTGTTTATTTATTTGTGTGTGTGTGTGTATGTGTGTGTGTGTGTGTGTGTGTGTGTGTGTGTGTGTGTGATGTCTGTTAGGTACCCTTAGAGTCCAGAAGACAGTTTCAGGTCCTCTGGAGCTGGACTTACAGGAGGTTGTGAGCTGCCCAGTGTGGGGGCTGAGAACTCCGCTTGAGTCCTCTGCAAGAGCAATATGAACTCTCAACCACAGAGCCATCTCTCTAGTCACTAAAAGTTTGTTTCTCTTGAGTAAATATCTTCTCAAGTGGAAGGTCTGCTCCTCAGGCTAGAGCCTTGAGTACAGTCTGCAATATCCTCTACGCAGCAGATGGTCTGTGTTCACCAACTACTATGCAAGGCCCTGTGGCTTCCATGACACTCCCAACATGATCTGCTCTCCAGATTGCTAAGGGTCTTTCAGGAGGACAGGTCATTGGTACAGCCTCCATAACTGAGCTGTTTATTTTGCACAGTGCTCCCATGCTACTCTTGCAAGAACAAAAATAACCAAGGATCCAAACGCAAAGGTTAGCTCTGGAGATGTAGTCCAGTTCATAGAGTGCCTACACGCACAAAGGCCTGCGTCTGATCCTCAGTACGACATAAACTGGATGTGGTCATCCATATATGTAATCTCAGCACACAGGAGATAGAGGCAGGAGGATTAGGAGTTCAAGGCCAATCCTGTTACACAGCACATTCAAGGCCAATCTAGGTTATATAAGAGTCTACGTTAAAGAAACCAAAGAAAAATATATAAAAGAAACTAGGTTAACTTTGTTAAAAAATGAAGGGAAATCTTAAGGCCTCACCTTTAAAAAAAGTGTTCACACAAATCCCTAGCATTTGCTGTCTCCAGCTTTGAAACAATCTCAGAGGATAACAGTACTGGGCAGGAAATAACTTACTGGATACTGCCGCACTGACACGATGTGGTAAGTAGTGCTCCGGACTCAGCAGCTTTCTTTCTCCTTTCTCAGAAGGTGGCCACCCACAGTGGCCAAAGCCCAGTGGTCCGGAGCATGTTGGAGAATCACCCAAAGGCTCCTCAACACAGGCTGCCTCTCGCCAGCCCCTCCATCTCATTAACAGGCAGAAAGTGAGCCAGTATCTGTGCCCCACACAGGTGGCATTTCCCAGGTAATGCTCAGGCTACCGGTATGGGAATCAAGTTGGAGAGCTCCTGCTTGAAGGAGCTGTGATTCAGGGAATATGGGAGACCCTTCAATCCCAAGACACTCTTTTCTGATGTTTGTCCACCAGGGTGGTGAGGAGAGAGCAGTTGTGAAAGTAAGAGCTTGTGCCTTCTCTGCTAGAGTGCACTTCTCCAAAAAACACCAGGGACCTCATCCTCCCATCCTCAGGATGCTTTAACAAGTGAGTGCTAAGACAGAAGTTTCTAACTGAGCTATTTATGGGATGGCTTGTCGTTAGAGTACAAAGTTTCTTTAAAACTGATACCTTGCTTGTGTTGAAGACAGCCAAGAGCTGTCTTAAAATCCTTTATGATAAAAAAAAAATTAAGAATGTTCATGCCTTTTATTCAGTAATTCCAATGACAGGATTTTGTGTCATGGAAATTAGCAAAGATGCTTGCAAAGAGTTATGCTTAAAGGTACTCACTGCAACATTATCTATGTAGCCTCAAACTACAAAACCTAAAGACACTGTAGTGTGAGACTGGTTAAACATATCCTGATACAGCAGTGTGAAGAAATAAGATGTAGCCATTAAAAGTCACTCCAGGGGCTGAGGAAATGTCCCAGTGTGTGAGAGTACATACTACACAAGCAAGACCTGAGTTTGGATCCCTAGCGTACATAAAACCTGGGTGTGACCACTCTCGCTTATACTGTCGGCATTGAGGGATGGAGGCTGGCAGATTTCTGGAGCCCACTGGCTAGCCAGTCTGGCTGAAACAGAGCTTCACGTTCAGTGAGAGACCCTGCCCCCCAAAATAAGGTGGGGAGTGGTAGAGGGGGACATTTAATATTGTCCTCCTCTAATTATAATAATTAATAACTCCTCTGAGCTCCACATGCATGTACATGGGTGCACACGCTTTCACATCCACATGCATGCAAGACACGTATAATTATCCCACCAAGAAACAGAAAATAAAGATGTAGGCTTTCAATATTATGAAGCAAAAATGCAGGCTGCAAATTTGCATGTAAAGTATCAAACGCACCTTAGAATATTTAAAATTTTCCAAATTTCCTTCATTGAATCTGCATTACATTTTAAAATAAAAGAAGTCCTGTTCCTTGATGGACTGAATATTTCTAAGCAATCTGTGTAACAGTGGATTTGAATTTTCCAAAGGCAGAAGTAATAAAATAGAGGCATGTCATAGTAGTTACTATTTCTATTTTTTAATTATATTTATCTATAGTGTGTTTATAAGTGAGTGTGTGAGTGTGTGTGAGTGTGTGTGAGTGTGTGTGTGTTTGTGAGTGAGTGTGTGAGTGTGTGTGTGGACTTCAGTACTACAGTATGCACACATGCCGTACTCTAATGTCCACGACTATGCTAACCTTACCCCAGAGATGCAGACTTAGGGGATAAAGGTAATTAATAGGAAAGATAGAAATGAATTTCAAACCCAGGTATTTCTGTCTTCAATAAATCCATTCTTACTCTCCATGCAGTAGTATTGAAGGCATATACGCCTTCCAGAAACATTGTCTGTAAGGGACATTCTGTTGACCAGGCTACAACATCAAGGAACAGAAAAAAAAAAAAGTTCTTTTTCTCCACACCACTTCTGCTGGGTAATTTCTGCCTCGGAACGGTGAGTCTGCTCTTTGTCTGCACACTGCCCCTCACTGCCCTTGGCGGTTGCCCTGTTCTCTGAACAACTGAACCAGCCTCTTTACCTCCAGGCTCTCGCAAGGCCCTTATTTTCCTGATCCTGTCCAGACCTAGTGCTCTTGGCCCAATCTCCATGCATGGAGATTGAAAGAAAACTGGCCAACAGCCACCAAACAGAGAGACATGTCAGCCATCGAGCACAGGGCTAGCAGGGGGCCAAGAGCACTAGGTATGGACAGGATCAGGAAAATAAGGGCCTTGCGAGAGCCTGGAGAATGGTGGTGTAAAACATATCACCCAGTTCTTTGGCAAGCCTCTCTTAGAGGTGGTGGTTGCAATCCTATCTACCACCTCTTAGTTTTATAGTCACCCATGGGTGGAGATGATGAAAATGATGCTGTATTCATTTCTTGGCGAAGCCTTAAGCAGCGGGCAACATCTGCTTCCTGCCTCCTGGAATCCTCCCTTATGGAACTCAGCCAGGACACTTCGAAGATGTCCAAGCGGTGAGGCTCCCGAGAGGCCCTGGAGTCATTTTGTCTGCAGCTCAGCAGAGCCTCAGCTGACAGCAGCAACTTAGCAGGTCCGTAATGAGCAGTGGGTGAGAGAGAGTGCTCTCTGGTCGCTGTCTACTGTCCCGTGAGGCAGAGACAAGCCTCGATGCCAAGCCCTGCTTAACCTGCAGATGTGAGCTAAACACATGGCTGCTGTTTTAATCTACTAGGTTTGGGGGGTAGATCAGTGCTCAGCAATCTATAACCAGAAGAATGGGCATACTTTGTTCTAAAGCTACAGTTTTTACAGTATTGCATGCAGCAGATCTTCAATAATTGGGGCCTCATTAGGTGAATAAATTCTCTCTCAAAATGACAGGAAGTTGGTTGGAAGCCAGCAAGCTGGAGCGCAGAGGAGGTCAAAGCGGGGGGACAGAGCTCCATTGTTGAGGGTAATGGCTGAACACAAATGAACTAAAAATCAGTGGAAATGTCCTCATATCAGAAGTGGTGTGGAACTGTTTCAGGACAAGAATACCAGTAGTTCATGTTTAAGGTGTTCACTAATGAAGCTGTCAGCCTGTGAAGGGTCACATGCTGATCTACATGCCTTTAACCTAAACCTTCAGGGAACTCTGGCCACACATACAGTCCCTGAGTCTGGGAATTTTAGCATTAGGGAATTAGGCTATAATGAAGACTAGCATGCTGGTTAGTTTTTGTCCATTTCACGCAAGCTTTGGTTGTCTGGGAAGAGGAAACCTCAACTGAGAAGATGCTTCCATAAGATTGGCCTGTTTGCAAGTCTTCGGAGGCATTTTCTTGATTAATGATGGATGTGGAGCACTCAGTCCACTGTGGGTGATGCTACTCCTTGGGTAGGCGACTCTAGGTTTTATAATAAAGCAAGCTGAGCAAGCCATCGGGAGGAAGCCAGTCGGGGGCATTTCTCCTTAATCTCTGCTTCAGTTCAACCTCTTAAGTTCCTACTCTGACTTCCCTCAGTGATGGACTTTAATGTGCGAGCTGAAAATAAACCCTTCCTTCCAAGTTGTTTTTAGTCAGTGTTTTGTCACAACAGAAAAATGAGGACTGTTTGAAGCAAGATGAAATAATCTTTTCCTCCCCACATTGCTAGGACAACTAGGGAGGTAGCACGATGCAGAGAAAAATGATGTAACCTGAGGTGACATGGAGAAATCTGAAAATCCCTGAGGAACAGGAGCCAGAAGCCAGAGGTGACTCTTGGAAAAATAATGGAAAAGCTCATTTTCTTTCTTGTTCTCAGTAGCCCAACTCCTTCCTGTAGGTGAAAAGGCTACTGGAAGTCTTTCTTGAGTGTAGGTCCAGGTGTCTTGAACATTCATGTTCACGGTGATCTCACTTGGCTAGTGCTGTGCTTAAGGACCACGGCACCGCCAAGCTTCATGTGTGATACTCTTCGGATTTCAAGAAGAATAACACCACTGCTTTGTGGGGCATCCATGTCGGTTCTCAGAAACACTTGGTAAGATAGCTACTTGGTGCCAGTGAAGCAGCACTGACCTTGGTGGGAACTTCCACAAATGCTACTTAATGAGGTAGGTATGTTTAGGCCACACCCAGGTTAGCCTGATGATATTTGCTGGGTACAGAGAATAATCCGTACCAGGCTTTTCAACTCCAGAGCTATGAGATCATAAATGTGCATTGCCTTAAGTCCCTGACTCTGTAGGTATTTGTTACCATACCAATAGAAAATGAATGTACCTGGTTATACAGTATTTACAGAATATGTTTGTTAGATGAGGAATTTAAACTAGAAGCTAGGAGAAAATGAAAACATCCAAAGCTTACTTTGTGGGTTAAAATAAAGACCAACCATGAATGCTTTCTTTATAGATACTTTTACTGGAAAACAACAACAACAAACATTTTTTTCAAAGCTGTCAAAATAAAAAAAAAAAAACCCAATACACAAGATTGCACCATCATTTATAAATGCTGTCAGTTAAAGGTAAGTAGGCTTTTTGCACCAAATCCCATCTCAGTAGTCTTCTACACAGGCAAGAGCACTTGAAAGGCAAATCTTGGAGCTGTTGGCTGGATTCAAAGTTCCCTTAGCCAGGCTCACAGCATTGTACCATCGAATCACATCAAACCTCAGCCAGGAACTTCTCCACCAAGATTACATTAATGAATTTAAAATTTTCACACTCTTTCCACATACCGTCATTCATAGTCTGGGGTATATAGTTCAACATTCTCCAATGTCCTTCTTTATGCATTATACAATATACACTCTTCTATTCATACATAACTTCCACAGTCTTCACATTCTCTTCAACAACCACTGTCATCACTATACAAGAATATAATTCATATGTAAATACATAAACACGTCTTCAAAACGAGTTGGGTGGGAAGAGATCATCTACCAGAACACAGATACAGGCGTAGTGGGTAACTCAGGGAAGCCTGAAAAGGACTTGTTGCCACTAACACTAGCTTGAAAAAAGCAATTCAGAAACTTAAAGAAAAACTAAATTAGTTGTGTATATTTTATTCTGCACCATTCTGAATTAAACAGGAATAAATCCAATAACCCACTTGCAACATGAAATGCTGAGTGTGTTAATAGCTCACAAGTGTTGCAGTGAATGCTCAGTTCTCTTCAGAGACATGAGGCATACACAGGAGCCCCCATTTTAGAATCCTCCTTCTGGGTCTTGTGTTCACACAGGTCACACACAAATGGAGTGTGATTCCGATTCGATTCAAGTTCAAGGCACTACTGAGCAAAGGCTACATGCTTTCTTAGTCAATTTATGGACTTGTAAGGCCTACCTCAGACCCAGAAATTAAAGGCTATATAAGCAGTCTCTTGACAATATATATTACTTATGTATACATCTCCTTAGAAATTATGTAAAAGCCTAACAGCTTATCGATTTGATTTTATGAGCAGTTTTCTTAAACAAACTTAAATGTAATTTTCCCCCATCAACAGTACTGATAAAATACAGGGCACCTTTTTCTTTCAAGTATCTGGGTAAAATAGCATACCCTGAGATTTTAGGGTGCAAATATTACACCTTGTAAACTGTAGAATGAAACTCCTCAAGCACCACATAAGAAAATGTATACCATGATAGTCTTAAATACAAAGAGTATCGATGAATGTGTTTCCTATGCACATATACACACTTATCATGAGATTATAGTTATCTACTTAGAAACCAACACTGCACACACTCATTGTGGAAGTATAGCCCTTTACTTAGGAATCAATTCTGTCCTTCAGGCCAAGCTAGATAGAGTTCAGGGAATAGGATCATTTGGTTTGTAGCAAATACAGGCCTTTGTTTCTACAGTGGACGAAGAGAATCAGAGGACATCAAATTTTTTTAAAACTCAAGAGTGAAAAGGTCAAATCTTAATAGAGAAAAAGGTATTTGTGTCACTAGACATTTTTCTAGTTATATAAGATGAATTTGAAATGCGTGCTAATTTTTGAAATGTATCATAAAGTTGTCAAAGTATAATTCATTTTTGGCTTAATTACTTAGAGATGATCATATGTACACAGATGCTTTATCCTGGGCTTCATTTACTCTGGAGGGTAGTTTCAATAAGTGTTCAAAGAAATACATTCTGGTCAACTGAGTTTTCATACTGGCTACAAATGTGCTTAGTTTTCAAGAAGCAGGTCCAATGAGGCCTGTTTCAACATGACCCCATTACCAACAGGGAAAAAGGGTCAACGGATTGAAATCCCATCACAGAGTTCCTTATGATCATTCTGGAAACTGAGCCTCACACATGACCTTGAGAAAAAATTACAAAGGCCAGGCCACATTCTGTTTAGATTCAAGCTCATAGCTCTATTTAGGGTATTTTTTATTAATGGCTTTAAGATATAAAACATGACGGGTAGTTCAGTAGTGAAGAGACGTTGTTAAGAGTTATTACTTCTTGCGGTAGAAGGCTTTCTAGATTCTTGGTTCATCCCACACTGGTTGAAAGAAGAAGGAATAGCCACTTCATTCAAATGTCCATGCAAGCTCCAGAAATGATAAAACAAAAGAACCAGAGATTGGGATGTGTGCCTGTGAGAATTTTCCTTCTTTGTCACTTGAGGTAGGAAATGGCCCAGCAGATGATGATCCAGCTGTGAAATGATCAATAGCTGGTATAAAAGGCATAAACACGAGCTTATAATTGTATTTTAACTACTTGGACTCTTACCACATCCTTGGAAACTTGTGGGAGGGCCCAGCCTTTTCCATAGAAGCAACAAGTGAAATTTTTTTTCCCCCCACCCCAGTTTCTCTCCTACTCTGTGAGAATGGAAGGCTCAGATCTGCTGGTGATAAATAGTGATAGTAGCCCATGGGCTCGCAGTCTCTGGACTGACACATTTTCTTGAGGAGGAGTCTCTCTTTGTAGGGAGCTGGCAAGCAAACCCATGGAGCTTTCCTGCAAGTCTCCTGGGACATAAGACGCCTTCCTGGTGTGGGCTCTGCCCATTCAAACCCTGTGTATTCCATTCTTTTCATTCAAATCCTTGAGATTTCACATCGCTGCTTTAGGGCGTACAGGTTTGAGATCTTTGAAAGAAATGGGTTCTAGTTTTTTGCTCCAATATTAAATGACCTTATACATGGCCAGTTTGCCTGGAAAATGCTAAAATTCTGGGGTGAATCTTCTGTGAGAAGGAAATATCACTTTTCCCAAATATGGCCCAAAGACATCTTCCACCCCAGAGATCCTGCTTCATAGCACATGCCTCGGAGACAAAACTTTATTTCACAGCTTGTAGGCCAGTGGCTGAGAGGCTAAAGCCACTATTTCTGCTTCAAATATTGATCTTTATGTAAAAGAACTTAATTTTTAGAACTTTTTTTCCCCTGGTAAGGGAGGCCCAGGAAGTAACATTGAATTTGTTTGTGTTTTAGTCGGGATTTAAAAAAACATAATTAAAAAGTAGTAAAATTGTAAAAACCTTAGAAAATTCAGTATTTTAAGGCAGCATAAAATCCTTTACTTTAAGAAACACTTTTAAGAAACCAAATATTGATGATCACCAAAATGAAAATGATTATTTAAAGAATTTACCAGAATGCTTTGTCTTTAAACAAATGAGTAACTGAACAGAGATTCCTTATGGAAGTCCTGAGATAATGCATAGGTTTTAAAAGCGTGTTCAGTTAGAGAGTAATTAAGAAATTCTTCTGTGTATCACTTAATTGAGACACCAATTAGGACAAGCTGAATGTATCCCTTCCGTCAGAATTGGGTTACAACTGGTCAGTAAAACATGCCATGGTTTGGAATCTAAGCATCTGTTAAAACCGGAAGCAGGAAGTAAGCACTGTGGTTACAGAGTTTCTACTTTGGGATGGCCAGGGCCAAGGGAGTCAGAGCCACTGAAGCAAAGTTCACTGCCAATTCTACTGCCCCCAATCTTCAGGCTGCAAATGGAGAGGCAGGAGGGAATCCATGAAGGGAATCATTAAAGGGGGTGGGGTGTGTATGCTGCACACTAACAACAAAGGTTGGATTCTTTTTTTTTTCTTCAAAGGTTGGATTCTTGAGAGCCGCAGATACAGTCCAAGGAGCTCCAAGGTGATTTGTGATCCTATTATCAATATGCTGATTTGGTTTACAACAGAATCAATCAGGTGCTATGGCTTGTTTTGAATGAATCATTCAAAACACTCAGTGTATGATTTCCCTGACCACAAGTGCAGAAGAGAAGGCAATGGTAAGAAAGCTTACATCCTGTATTAAAGTATAAAAAGAAATACTTTATGGGGAGAAACACAACCATTCAGTCATCTTAGCGAAACTGAAATAACAAAAACTGCCTTAACGCAGTTGTTCAGGAAAATATACAAACTTACACACATGGTTCATAAGAAAGAAAAGTTCGTAACACAACTGAAAGTTCTTCAGATGAATCCGTGGTGTTAGGATGCAACTTTCAGATTGAAGAACAAGCCTTATTTCTGTCTTGCTCCTGCAAAAGAAAAAAGTGCAAAGAAACCATGGTCAAAGAAAAGATGGCCAATTCTGAAAGAACATTCCCCTGAAAGGGGCAAGAAAATCGCACCCCCGTCGGCTGTTTAATTATTGGGCTCATTTCTTTATAATATGGAACTTACATTTTTAAATGTGTTTTGAAACCATGCTGAAGCTACTAGTCATTGCTGACTTCCAGAAAGTGCCATCAAATGGAACCTGCCTTTGAAAATGGAATCAAATTCAATCAAGCATTCAAAAATGATTTTGGAGTTAAATGCTTAGTTTCTCTGAAATCATTCACAACAAGGACAAAACAATATATTTTATGCATCCCTAAAGTCAGCACATAGACCTGATATTTAAATTGAATGGGGTCATTTAGAACTTATCATGTCAGTAATCTAATGAGATGAATGGAACAGAGGCAGGTGGATCTCTGTGAGTTCGAGGTCAGCCTGGTCTACAAAGTGAGTTCCAGGAAAGGTGTAAAGCTACGCCCTGTCTCGAAAAACCAAAAAAGAAAGAAAGAAAGAAAGCTAGAATAATAATGCTTTTGCAGCTCATATGAATACACTTCAGCTATATCTTTTTGTTTCATATTTATATTGAGAAAACACATTCAGGCTAAAGGAAATGTTGGTATACAGAGCATGCAGTGCCCACAACCTAACAGTCCCCTGGAGCTCACAGATCCACAGTTTGCTAAGGTTGATTTTCTACCTTAACTCACAGAACAGGAAGAGGAAACTGAACGTAATCGCATGTGAAGGAGGAGTGACCAGGAGACTAAGAATGATTTCAATTGGATAAAAGAACTTGGCAGTAGTTCTGGCTTGGTGCCATCATAAGGCAAGGTGAGCAGAGTGGAAGGGAACCAGTAGGAAGGGGAGGAAACTCCCCTTCAAGATGATAGCCAACTGAGACAATATCCAGAGATCATATTCAGGGGTCATTAATCTAGATATTACTTTGTGGATATCCATAAGGTATTTTTTTTTCTGCTCTATTAATTTTAGAGAAATTTTGTTTGAAAATTTGAAAGTATTGATCTAATTCTTATTAAGGATGAAAGAATAATAATTAGCCAATAAGACCCATCAGAGGCCTCTCAAGTGGATTCTGGGAGTAGAGCTGGAGGGTTAGCTGTACTGAGTAACCAGGGGCTCTCCCCGAGTGCCTTCCCAGGAGTTAGACCTGGGACTCTGAGCATTCAGCAGGAATTCAGGGTGGACTTCCCCTTTGCTCCTCCCCAGGCTTGTGCCCAGACAGAGAGGAAAATCACCACACGCAGCTGGCAAGCTGGACCCAGAGCTTTATAACACGCTGGAAGGCTGTGTGGGATACTAGAATACCCTGGCACCCAGCCACCGTGCCTGGAGAACAGCCAGCTCTGAGGGGACTGCAGAGTTACGGGTTCTATCTCCTGATTGGGAAACTTCAGCTCTCTGTGCCCAGGCCCCTGACACCATCCTGGGTGACTGAAACAATGGTTTCCTGCTCTGTCTAGGGCCTGGGGGAAATTTCTTGGCATTTATGGGTTCTTGTTTCTAAGAAACTTTGGTAATTACTACAGGCCATGTTCTCTGAGGTAGGTGGACAGCTCCATCTTTACAGCTTTCTCAAGATTATTTCCATTTTACAGATGAGAGAAGCAAGGCTCAAAGTGTGTATGGCATTGGCCTAGACCCAGAAGTGACGGTCCCACTAACTGAGTCCTAGTTGTCTGACTTCATGTGGACCTGTGCTCTGGTCACAGTCACACAGCTTCCGGTCAACCGAAGTGTTTCAACCCATCTGCATCCCTGGGGAGGGGGAATCCCCTCACATGAACATCCCATACCTTTCCTCTCCCAAACTATCTCATCACTGAAGACATAATCTTGAGTCTAGTGTCTCTGATACGGCTCAGGTTTCTCTTTACAATATAGAATGCTCTGGCTAGATTTTTTAATCATGAGGAAAGCACATACAGAAGTTTGATATGTGTTGAGTATATTCAGACTTCAGCTTATTCCCTTCTCCCTGCCTCCTTTCTTGGCCTTTTTCTCAAACAGCGTACATGCACACAGTCTCTCTCTCTCTCTCTCTCTCTCTCTCTCTCTCTCTCTCTCTCTCTCTCTCTCTCTCTCTCTCTCTGCTAGTGAAATAGCTAGAAGATTCAATTTTCTCATGGATAGAACTTTGATTTCCCACCTGATTGAACTGAAGTTAGACAAATTAGGACCAGGGCCACCAGCCTAGCCATGTTCTGCCATCCTCTTTGAGGACACAAATGTCACATAATTAATTCTTTACTAGGATGACTGGCCAAGAGGCAAAATAAAGATACTGAAAATTTTCAGAGGGTAAAAAGTAAGAGAAGTGGGTGAGCGCGGCCCTGCTGTATCAATGCAGGCATGGGCTTTGGAGGGCCTGCACTTCATTTACTGTGGATTGGGCCAATTTATGTCTCCATTTGCCTAACAGAGACTAAGAAAGTGTCTACTTGGTTAAAGATTCCACGAGGCTAAGTGTTGGTAAGGAAGAAAATATAAAGGTAGACAGAGCATACCAGTGAGCACAGTGCTTGGGAGGCAGAGGCAGAGGAAACAGGATTTCGAGGTTAGCTTCAGATGAGTTTGAGGCCAGCCTTGGCTGATGTGTGTATGCACAACAGAATTCCGGAGAAAGGTATGAAAGTAAGCTCGAGGAAAGCTCAATCCAATGAAAAAGGAGAAGAGAAAAGTCAATTCAAATAACAGGACATTAAGAATCTCAGCAGTTGGGAAGCAGAAGCAGGCGGATCTCTGTGAGTTCGAGGCCAGCCTGGGCTACAGAGTGAGTTTCAGGACAGCCAGGGCTACACTGTGAAACCCTGTCTCGAAAAACAAAACAAAACAACAACAACAAAGATAGAACAAAACTCTAGCTATATACAATAATTGGAAGAGAGAACCACACCATGTTCGGGGAAGGGAACAGAAATAAACTATTGGTTGTGGGATGTAATTATGGGACTAACTGAAAATGATGTGTGGGATTTCCAGCAGTTTAGCAACTGGATACCTCTGTCCACCAGCACATGAAGGGTAGCCAGATGCCTGGCCCACCAGGGATGCTCAGGGCTCTGAAGTACGTTCTGATGAGAGAGCTACCAAGCTACCCAGTCCTTTACTTTGAGCTATTTGTTCTGTAATAAAAGCAAAACCAAACCCTGAAAAAGCAAGGACATGGGCAGATGTATAGATGCCCGTGGTAGACCATTAAAGTCAATCGAGTTGATGTGAATACAGAATGAGAAGCCATGGTGGGGAAGCTATTGCAAACAAACAATTAACAAAGAGCCCAGAAGAATTTCTCAGACAGCAAGGAAACACTAGAGCAGACACCCAGGAAACTATCCGAGTGTCCCTAGAGAGAAAGAAAAAAAAAGGATGTAGACTGAAAAGACACTGATATGACTGTCCAGGTTGAAAGCCAAGCTTACATAGAAGGGACAGCAGCTAGGGAAGGGTAGCTCGACCTCTTCGTGTTGATCCAAGTGGACCTGGGTTTGGTAGTCTCAGAACTCCTCTGGGGCCACTCAGAACACGCCATGAAGGCAGGTGCTGAAAACGGGTCCCCCTGAACCCAGCTTTCCCTTTCCTCCTCAGCTGTTGACCTATGAGGCTCTGTTCATGGGATAGAAATAACCCTAGAAGTAAGGAGAAAGGGAAGGTCGTGAAACACGCTCAGAACTGGAGCAATAAGCCTTGCAGAAAAACAAGGGACATTCAGTTAAAACACAATCTCAGGTTGAACTCTAGGTGGCAGGTACAGTGCTGATTAAAGTTTGGTTAAAGTTACTACGTCAGAGAGGTGTCAAAGATCCTAAGGAGAAGTAACTTTCAAAAACCAAAATAGACCTAAACCAAAACACATGCATGCACACACGCATGCACACGACGTCTAAAGAAATGAGAAAGTACTGAAAGTTTGTAGCACTTTATATATATATATACATACACGAAATTAGAAGAAGGGAAAAGGGAAAATTCATAAAGGAATAACTAGAAACAAGGCCGATAGATTTTCCACTCAGCCTACACAGGAATAAAAGCAGAACACTCCCCTTTGTGCGGGGCACTAAAAATAGACAGCGAGATTGTCTTTGGGCTGAAGGGAACAACACTTGAACATCAGCTTTCAGTTTGGAAGGGGGACTCTGCCTCATCTAGTTAGAATATATGCTCCTGACATAGAGCTATCGTGTGTCACCTTGTAGGTTTACAGCCCACCCCAGAGCACACAATGGCTGCGGAGTGTAGGCATGGAATTCGTATTCACTGACTGAATGAAGAATGTAACAGTATTTCCTGAAAATCTGTGTTTAATAAGCATTCCCAAAAGTAAATACAGACAGCAGTAGTTTGGAGCCAAATGTCACCAGGGAGTAAACCACAGATGTTCTCTCTGGAAGCTCAGAGTTCTCCTCTGTGACCTCTCTTTGCTGTTCTATGGACCTTACCAAGGAACACTGAGAGTTGCCTCTCTCACCCTTTGGACACTTCAGCAAAAATCTCATAAGTCTAGTTTACTCATTGGTGCATTTACTACTATAATTGGATCAAATCCATTACATAGCATGTCATTTGAAAGGGTGTCATAAAACCCTATCCTGCAAAAACCCCTGCAACCCTTATAACAAGTCTGGGTTCCGAAGGAAACATGGGAGCTGAAATTACCTGCTGAGACTTCCATCAGGAAAACCAGTTGGTGCTTTGGAATATTTAAGCATTGTTTTTTAAAACTGTCAAAAGAATTACTCACCCCCTTTTAAAATCTGCCTTTTCTTTGGAAAGTATAATGTTGAGCTGTGAAGACCTTTAATTCGTATCTAAATTTGGCCAGCTAGATTTTTGCCTGTACACACAAAAAGCTCACCCTTAGTTCCCAACTCCTCTGCTTAAATCAAAGCCAACATCCGTCATTGTATCTTTAGGGCTCTTTGCTAAGGTAAAAATTCTGCTTCCAGCAAGGGTAAGAACAAATTCAAAGCTCCAATTCATCTCTCAAGATGCAAAACTCAGATTTATGCCTGTGTCTGATGGACCCAGCATCACACCAAACCTCTCCAGACGCAGCAGACCAAAGAAGGGCCAAAGGCAGTTGCTAAGAGGGTGGACCGCTGTGCAACCTCCTGGGTTCCCTGCACCTCCACAGCTCCACAAACTCCTCAGGATTAGTAGATCCAAAACAGCCTTAGGTAAACATACCATCCATCCAGGGGATCAAAACGCTGCCGCCCATAAGATAGTGCATCTACAAAGCTAATCCTCCATGCTGAGTCTCCTCAGCGGCACTCTAGGGGTCCCTTTGTGTTCGCCGCCCTGCCCCTCTTCATTAGTGGTCACCACACAGTGCAGTGCCTGTGGCAGGCTCTTGGAGAGGAACAATCCAAAAACTCTGTCTCCAGGTTGCCACTACAGCAAAGTTGGAGTTTTCACTTGAATTCTTAGTAAAAGTCCCAATGTGATCGATCCTACACAGTGCTTTCCTACCTTGGAAGAGACTTTACAGCAGCAATATGCTGTCCTAGCATCTGGCATTCTGATACGCACTGGATGGTAGATTTTAATGTCCCCGAGCTGGCAATATAGGTCTGTTTACCTTAGATGCATGAATAAGCAACACACACACACACACACACACACACACACACACACACACTCACACGGGTTTGGGGGTGTGATGACTGCATCCCCTCCTGAGATAACAGGAATGTGAGCCACTCTGTCATCCCCAAGATTACACTATGCTCTTATCTCGTCCTCTTTCCTTTCTGCTCTGAGAGGCAAGGATTACAGCAGACCAGCCTGCCTGCAGCTCTGACCCCCTGTGCTCCCGGCCGAAGGTGTCTTCACTGTCTTCTGTGTTTGACCTGAGGTGTCCCGGTTCCACCACCCGCATTCACGCCTCCTATCAAGTTCCACAGACTGTATTTCCAGCAGAAATTCCTGCCTGTGAGTGCAGATCAGACCAGGCGTCAGAAATAGGTTTTCTCTGCTTTACTTTGCGGCATGGAAGCCATTCTTTCTCAAAGGGAGCCACACAGGCAGATCGAACGGTGCTTCTGGGGATTGGCATTAGCCTTGGAGCATGGCAGGTTCAGTCAGAGCAAAACAGCATGAAATGCAACAACTCTATCATCCAAGGGGTAACTTCGGCTCCAGAATCTCACCCTCTTGTGAAGGTCCAACTGTGTATGTGTGTGTGTGTGTGTACACATGTTCATGTTGTACATCTGCCCACACATAAGATACACTAAAAATCCTGGGGAAAGTATTCTGATCATTTGAAAACTCAAAAGCAAGAACTTTAAAAAATGTAGTGTTTTAATATAAGACATTCCAAGGGAAGACGTGAAAGAAGAGAGAAAGGTATGTTTGATGACGCTAGACAACATCCATTTTAAACTCCTCTTACTTTAAGACAGGGGAGCAAACAGGTTAAATGTGTATCTGGTGACCTAAAGTGGGTTATCTGTCTCACCAGGAGGCCAGGGACTAAGAGATAGGCTCACTCCACCACCAAATCTAGACCAGGCTTTCATTTCTTTCTCCTTTCAACCTTGACTAAAACAAAGGCCAAGGGACATGTGGGGGTTCATTTTCCCATTGTTCTCTGGTGGGACAAACACTCAGGCAATTCGCAAAGGCCAGAGGGAAAAGCCTATCTGTGGCACCCTGAGGAGTGCAGAGTGCAGGGAATGGGAAAATAAACCAGTTCCATCACAAATCAGATGGAGCTTAGTCTCCCTTTTCCAGAATGCCCATGTCTGCAGACAGCCACGACAACTCTCCCAACACAAAGACACCGACTCACTCTCTCAGATCACCAGAGTAAAATTCACTCACCAGGGGCTGTTCCAACGGCCTTCCTGTGACTCCCGTCATCTGTGTTCCACCACAAAGCTCATGGTGGTGCCATCAAAGGAAGGGGGAGCGATGATCCGTGGCCCCAAGGGCTGTGAGGTGATGCTAATGACAGGCTTGCCGTGCAGCTGGGCGAAGCCCTTGGCCCCCACGAGCTGGGATGCAGCTGCTGGGGCTGAGGAGGAAGAGGAGGCAGGGGACTGACCAGAGGCCATGAAGTACGGGGCTTCAGTGAACGCTGCAGCAGTCTCTTTGTTGGGGGTCTCTGCTGCCACTGGGAGCTCACCGCCTCCCGCAGTGTGAGCAATAGGTGTGGCCTGCAGGGCATTGGGGGGCAGCACCGTGGGCAGAAATCCGGGATAGATCATATAGGTGGGCCCGTAGGCCCCAGGACTCAGGGCCAGAGGAGGTACAGGAAGGGACATGGGTGCCACTGGTTGTTGCTGGGAGGTCATGGGCACATCGACATATTGCCCTGTCTCGGGGTCAAACAATCTCCGGGTCATAGGTTGAACGGGCGTGTCCACCAGATAGTACTGGCCAGTGGTCACGTCGAGGAGCATCTTGCGCTGTGTCTGCTGAGGCTGCGGCTGCTGAAAGGGGTCTGTGGGGACTGCAGCTGGGCCTGCAGGTGCTGGGGCTGGCATTCCAGGAGGGGAGAAACAGAGGACCTGAGGCTGGGCCCCCTGGAGAGTAAAGGGCAATGCCTGCTGGTGGTAGACAGCTGTGGGAGTATGCTCAGGGCTCTGAGGCCCTGGCGGGGCAGCGACTGTTTCTCGGTGGTTGTCAGGTTTGGTACGCCAGGCTGGCCTACTGGTTCCACTGACGTGAGAGCCTTTGGAGTTATTGGGGACCTGACTGCGGGCACTCAGTGGAGGCAAGCTGCAAAGAGTGGCCGCTGAGGAGCTGGCAGGCCCTTCTCTGGAAGCCCCAGGCCTGCCAAGCAACTCCCCTGCAGCAGAACTGCCTTTGAGGGGGATGGTCAGGTAATTCTCACAGTCACTGTTGCCCTTCTCCAGGCTGACAGCAGTTTTCCTGCTGGGGACCTCATCAGGAGGTGCTCGGGTGGCTGGGGAGATCTTGAGGGATCTGAGGCCCTGCGATTTGAAACCCTTGGCTGTTGAAAGGCTCTCTGGAGAAGGCCCTTGTGGGAATTTGCCGGCAACCCCCCCAGTTTTTTGAGTGCTGCTGGCACTCACTGTGAACACATTCCGACTGCTGGGGAGCGGGGGCAGGGGCTGCAAAGGTTGGGGTCTTTCCACATCCTTGTGGACTGGGGGAATATAGAGAGACCGGGGCCTTTCTCTGGCCATGTTCTCAAAGGCAGCTGCCCGGGCAGACACACTCTCGGTGCTGCTGGGGTTAGAGTTTCTCCGCTGCAGACGCTCCATGGGGGCCCCTCTCAGGACCCCACCGCCTTTGTGTCCTGTGTCCCGTTCTTCCATCTGCCCCAACTGCTTGGCCGGCTTGTCTGGGTCTCCTTCAGGTCCCTCCACCCCTTCCCTCTCCTCACTGGCGATGAGTGACAGGACATGGCTGTCAGCCATCATGGGCAAAGGGTCGCTTTTACGCTTCCATTCATTCCTGTTGAAGCTATACAGCTCTTCCATGGACCTCACCGCAGCTGTGAGCTTCTCCAAGGCATTCCGGGCTGGCTTTGGCGCTTTCCCTTCCTCCTTGATGTCTTCCTCTTTGGGTTTCTCTGGGGTCCTCTGAGCAGACGCCTTGGAGACAATCTTAAGCACAGGCAGGTAAGAGCCCTGTTCAGATTTATTGGGGGCAATGGTGGCTACAGGCAGCCTGCCAGATGCCCTGTGAACCAAAACAGTCCCTTCTGGGGAGGAGTTCAAGACTCTACTGCCACTGCCCACTTTGCCCACACCTTCCCTGGGCTCTCGATCCACACTGTCTTCTCTTGGATTCACAACTGCCTGGCACATAATCACCATAGGGGACAAGGACCTAGATCCTCCCGTGGCAGCAGTCAGCTGCCTAGGCTTAGGCCCTGTCAACCCCTGCTCTGGGGTGACACTGCCCTTGTCACTGCTGTCCCCTGACCCTTTGATCAGTTTCCTGACATCCCTCACCTGGTGGAGAGGTCCTGGGGCCTTGGACTTGTCTCTAACATCTCTCACCTGGAACTGGGGCACTTTTTCCAGATTGTCCCCACCACGAAAGAGTTTCTGCTGGGTCCTGCTGTTGTCCTCAATGGTCTTGAAGAGGTTTGAGTTGCTGCCACTAGCCAGTTTGGGCGTGAGCAACTTGGCAATGTTGAAATCTGAGCTTGGCTGTTGTACACTTCCTAGGCGGATCTTGATTTCAGGTGCCTTGGGCCTGACCACTGCCATGGAGGTAGCCTGGGCAGCGGCAGGGTACTTGGTGGCCTGCTTCTCTGGCTGTTTGTCCTTGGGTGTCTGCTGGATGTTGGGAACGAAGAGGCGAGACATGATGGTGGACTTGCTGGCAGAGATCTCCCCAAGATCAGCTCTCCAGTCCCCACCTTTGGGGAGCTTTAGTTTCCCGATGGGAGCTTTCTCCTCCAGCTTCTCTGCCTCTTTCTCCTTCCACGTCCGGAAGGCACTGTTCTGACTCCGAAGGAAGATACCCTTCACAGTCTCCGAAGCACTCTTTTTAATTTCACACACTTCCGTGTGTCCATCAGAGAAATTTCGGCCGGGGCCTGTGTTGCTCTCTCGAGGAGTACTGGCTTTGAAAACGGGGGATTTAGAACCTACGACAGACCCTTCAGCTGCATCAGACACACTGACCACGGTGTACTCGGAACTAGCCTCTGAGTGCCGTGAGCTCTGCCTCTGCAGACCCCTCTCCCACGGCTTCTCGGCCCCGGGAGAGCCTTCTGTCTCCTTAGAGGTGCTGGGGGCGTTATGGTGAGACGTGTCAGTGACTTCTCCCCTCTCCATCTTGAACTCATGTTCTCGCTGCATCTTCTTGGAAATGACGTTTTTGAGCAGACTCGAAGCAAACTTGGACTTCTTCTGGGGGCCGTCACTGCGCGAGGCAGGCTTGCCGCCCTCGGATGTCTCTGACCCATCGTCCGTGTACACAGACCCCGGGCCTTTGTTAGAACCTTTGGTGACTCTGCTGGGCCCGGTGGCTGAGCTGGCTTTGCTGGCTTTACTCTCACTTCGTAGATTGAGGGGCTCCAGAAGGGTGACAACCCGGGAGCCAGTTTGGACCTGTTTCTGGAAGCACAGGGGTGTCTCCACATGTTTGATTTCTCCCTCAACTTTGCTGACCACAAACTCTAAGGCCTTGGTCTGGGACTTCTTGGCCTGGAGGTAGAGCTGGTCTGCAGGGGCTCGGGTGCCACTACCCTTCCTCAGACCTGCAGCCACAGAGGCGGCACTGCTCCTCAGCAGGCTCTGCTCCACTCTGGCCCCAACACCTCCACATTTTAAGTCCAGGAAGGTTGACCATCGTCCAAACCCCACTTCGGAGAGTGTGGTGGAGGATTCTCGGGAGCTGATGTTCAGAGCTTCAAAACAGGGGTAAGCAAGGCTCCGGAAGGCCCTGGAAGTTAGGCTTCTCACCTCTTTGTCTGCATCGTCCAGCTCACTCACTGCACTGGAGGCTCCGCTGGAGTAGTCCACCAGCTCCTTTGCCCGGATGGCCCCGCACCTGGTTTGCAGGCGAGCAGGGACGGCGATGAACTTCTTTGCATGGTCCTGAGCCACGGCTGCAGCCGAATTTTGCTTCTGTGAACTTGAATTGTGTTCAGCAGCTGTAGAGACTCGGAGGCTCATGTCGCCTTCATGCTTGGCAGCATAAATAATGTTTTGCTTTGCACGCACGTTGCTAGGCTCATTTATAGCCCGGGAAGTTGGCTTGATTGATAGGAGGATCTGGCTTGCTGTACTCCCACAGCTGCTTGCTGCAGTGGCCGGTGCTGCTAAGGCTGCCTCCCGGAGCTCCCGAACAGGCTCAGGTGGAGTGGCCGTGCCAGGTCCAGTGGGTGGGGGAACAGTGTCGCCGTCGGAGCGGCCACTGCCCACTTCTGTGCTGCTGGTGTCACGACCACTGCTGCCCGCACTAGGGCGAGCCAGGTCACTGCTGATGGGGCTGGGAGTCCGAGTGGTGTTGGTGCTCGGAGTGGTGCTGACGTAACAGCTGTTGTCATCGTCTTCTTCGGTGGTGATGTCTCCTGGGGTCTCGTCGCTGCCACCAAAGGAAGCATAGTCCACGAACGAGTAGATCACGTTGTTGTCCTCGAAGTCCCAGCGAGAAGCCAGCCCCACATCGAAATCCATGCCCTGTTCTACCTCACTCAGCTGGATCTCATGGGTGGTGATGTAGTGTGCTTCCTCATTTTTCGGGGGGTCCCTCTTGCCCTGGGACTTGGCAATCATGTCCTTGCACTCTGTTGCATCGCTGGCCCCTCCTCCTCTACCCTCCCTTGCTCCTGCGTCTTCCTCTGCTTCTTCTCGGTTGTGTTGTTGGCAGCTCATTTCCGGCTCACTCTCAAAGCCCAAGGATGAAGAGGAGGTGGCCAGGACCCCCAGTAACTTGGTGGGATCATCCATTTTGGAAAGGCCATCGTCTTCTGCTCTGTCCACCGGGGAGGAGGAGGAGGAGGAGGAGGAGGAAGATGAGAAGTCTTTCTCGCCAGCCCAGGAGCTGGGGCACTGGGAGGAAGCAGGACTCTTCTTGGGGGTCGAGGCCTCGCTGGCACGGCTGATGGGTTCATCCCAGGCTTTTGTCTTTGGGCTCTCGGAGGTCTGCTCCCTAGGACAGTGTTCCAGCAGCAGTTTCATAGTCTGGGGGCTCTCCTTTCGGACTCCAGCTGAAGCACACATCTCCACATACTTGGCTTCAGGCTGGGTAGAGTCTGAAGGCTCAGGAAGCGGCCGCAGCTGCTGCCGGGGCTCCTGGCTGTCTTGCGCTCGGCTCACCGGGTCCTCCGCAGGCGTCAGGCTGGTCTGAGAGTTCATGTCGGAAGTACCGCCTTCCATTCTGAGCCCTTGTCCAGGTTTCAGTGACAAGAAGAGGCAGTGGTGAGCTCTGGGGCTGTCCTGGGTCCCCCTCTGGTCCTGGAGGGGCCGCAGAGTGGCCCGAAACAGTTTCCCACGTGCCTGGGCTGGCCCCAAAGCTGTAGGTACCACTGCTACAGCTGCCACCACCGCCCAGTGCTTCAGCCCCTGCGGTGGGGCCTCGGCAAGCCAGAGTGAGGTGGGAGGGCTCCCAAGAGCGGCAGCAGAGGTGGTCTGTAGCCAGGGGGCTGGGGCTCTGGCCGCGACTGTGGCCAGTGTCCTGCTGCGGAGGAGCTGTCCTGTCCAGTCGCTTGTCTGGCACCGTGCGTGGTTGGTGGTCTGAATGCCATCAGCCAGCGAAGAAGCAGCATCTGTAGGTCGACGTCGGGTCTGCCAGAAATGAAGGGAAAGCATGTGTCTTGTGCAGCCTTGTCGCTTTCCTGGATGGGGAGGTAGAGGGTCACGTCATTCCAGAAATATTTTTAGTGTCCATTCCCTAGTCACACCGAAACTACACTTGAGGGTAAAAGGAAGAGGCTGTGAAGAGATGAGGAGAGGAGGTGGGGTGGGAGAGGAATGTGGCTTCTGATTCAAGTCTGCCAAATGTTCATTGTAATCTGTTTTAGAGTCGTCTAGCAAGTACACAATTACCCTTCGCTGACTGCCATCTTTCTCTCCCCAGTCTCTGATTAAATGAATTCTCTCTCCTTGTTCAAAATTCAAATTTTGCACTACACTTCAAATCAATTAAGGAAACTCCAGAAATATCTTGCGTCCCCCTTGTGCATATGGTAATTTTATATTTGCCTCATTTGCATACTCTTTCTCTCTTTCGAGAGCGAAATCGGATGAGTGATGGTAATAAAAGTTTTCATAGGACGAGAATTTTTTCCATCCTCCTTTCCTTTGGCCAAACTTATACTCCGTGGGACATAACCTATTTGTTTGGGGTGGGGAGCGGGGTGGGGACCCTTCTAGGAGCCTTACTGTGTTGATTCAAAGCTGAAAGCGGGAATTTTCAGAGATCTAAAAACTCCTTAAATAAACTTTGAGCTATAGGCACTCTGAAGAAACACAGGAGGGCAATATGGACACTATTTTAAATCCCTACAGTATCTATTCAAGCTCAAAACCGTTCCTAAACTTGTAAACCCACGACAAGACAATAAGCCCCGTTAAATATAGCCTGAGCAGCAGCTCAGCGGTTGGGTTGCCCTGGCTGTATGCCAGGCCTGCAGGGCACAGAATCAAAACACAGGAAAGAGCAACGAATGTGCTTACCCTTCATGAGTACAGTTCGGCTTGGAGGGAGGTTCAGAGAGGAAATGTGAGCTGCTGGCATGCCCCATGAAATACAGCCAAAATCCCAGTTCATCAGCTCTGAGATACATCCATTCCAAACAAGTCAAGTGTTGTGCAGGCAGATTTGCCAAGGCAACCCAACACAGGGGTCTGTGCTAGCAAGCTTTGGGGCAATTCACTGGGCCCAGTCCCTGGAGAACCATGACTTGGTTTTGATGAGATCTGGCCCTCATCACCTGCCAGGCCCGGTTCCACCACTATACATAGTCTGTGTGTCACTTATGCCGATTGGATAAAGCCCTATTTTAAACATCCACATTTGTGGAAAACGAAAATAACACCATCAAGCATCCCCTTTTGACATGAATGCCACCCCCACACTGAAAAGTGTTCCTTCCTCTGAGTAGGCTTGCGGGTAGGTGGGAAGCAGGCCCCCTAACAACTGCAGCTTCTGCCTTCTCTCCCTGTTGGGATGCAATTATTGTCCCTGGACAAACCCTCCTGCCTCTCCACTGCCACTAAACATGGTCAGGAGGGCCTGAAAGCAGCAAGAATAAAATTATGAATATGAAGCTATAACTCACAGTGAGGAGAAAGAAAAAGAAATGCCTTCCAAGTATCAGTTTCTTAATTATTGAGTACAATAACTAGGGACATTTTAGTTTGTGCATCTCTCTTTCTCTCTCTCTCTCTCTCTCTCTCTCTCTCTCTCTCTCTATATATATATATATATATATATATATATATATATATATATATATATATATTTGGTTTTTTGAGATAAGAGCTCTGGCATCCTCAAACTCTCTCTGTAGACCAGGCTGAGCCTGCCTCTGCCTCCCCTGTGCTGGGATTAAATGTGTGTACCACACTGTGGGGCAACTTGTGAATATAGTAATTATTGAATCCTGTCTAGAACCTAATGAGCTAAGCACAGTTACTGTACTGATTTTATAGATGGGGAAACTGAGACACAGAGATCAGTCAGAATTCAACCGGCCAGCTATTTAATCTGCATGACCACAAATAAGCCACGTAGCTGTTTGAGTTTGGTTTTTTATTTCATATAATCAACCCGAGAACATGTTATGGACTCAGGGGATTAAGGACCATGATCCTATTAATAAAATGGAATTAAATATAGTCACCTCTCAGGCAAGCAGAATTTTCAGCTCTCCATTTTGAATTTTCTTTGAGGCTGACCATACCTGAGCCAGTAAACCCTGAAGACAGTCCCAGGCACTGTGAGGCACGTGAACTTCACCACCGCTGAACAAGAGGTAGAGAGAACTTCTGCTCATCAGGCAATTCTAGTCTGAGGAGGAATAGTTCCAGGACTTTCATATGGCCCTGTCTATGACAACAGTACAACAGATTTTTCCTGAGTTTCTTCTTGTAGTTGGCAAAATATAAAACTGGAAGGTCTGGAGCACTGGGTATAAGTGAATTCCTAATTTCTTTTCTTTTCCTTCTTTTTTTTTGGACAGGGTTTGTAGACTAGGCTGGCCTTGAACTCAGAGATCCACCTGCCTCTGCCTCCTGAGTGCTGGGATTAAAGGCGTTCACCACCACTGCACAGCACAATTTCTTAATACCCAAAGTTCCTAAAATCTCCCTCCCGAGATCTACTTCCTCTTTGAGCACAGCCCTGGGCAAATCTCCCTAAGAATCAGACACAGCATAGTTCTAATGTGTGTACTTACCTTCAAGGTATCCGTGAGGCTCCTCTCTGCTTTCTAGTTAAACAATGCCAGTGTTGGTGGGGGGAGGGGAAGGGACAATTCCTTCATATAAAGTCAATTTCCAAAATGTTTTGGAATCTAAACCACGGATTCCTTTTAAAAATTAAACAAGCTAAAAATCTGCAGCAGGACTGACTATTCAAAGAAAAGAAACCTATAAATAGAAAAATAATGAGCAACTTTTGGGTAAAGAAGACAATTAAGAACTCCAAACTGTTGACCTTCTAGCATTTTTTAGAGTTCTGGGTCAGTTTCTGGTACTCTGAAAAGGGATGGTCTGAAATCTGTTGAATAGTTTGGAGTCATTGGCCACCACAGTGCCTTTTATTCTTTCATATGACTACAATCACTTTTTTACAGATGAACTCAGTGATTGCCTACCTGATCTCAAGTCTTGAGCAATTGACGGTGACTAATATTGCCAGTATTAACCCATGCTAAGTAGGCATGCTTGGTAAGCCAGGCAAGGTATGCCCTGTTGACAACTTTATATGGGAATTCGGAGATCAACAAAGGAAATGACTCAGCATCGTTATTTTTATCTCCGTAGAGAAAGTTTCTTAGCTTTCCCTGAAGGTTTTCTGAGATAGATCAGTGTATGTAAAACCTTAACATGATTTAAGAAATTGAATGAAGGCCAGATCACTCACCAGGTGATCTAAGGATATACTTATATTTAGGGTCTCCAGCTGTATCATAATATGATAATTAAACATGTCATTCAAGAGAAAAAAAAAACCAGTTTACTGAAGGTAGCTATAGGTTGGGAGTGAAGAAATGCTTTCTATTACACTTAGCCTCAGGTTAGATGCCAAACCTTAACCAAGCACAAATGTTCTTAGTTCCTCTTGGTACAGTGGGAAGGGAGGGAGGTGATGCCTTACATCTAGTTGAAGGTCTTTCCATGAAGATGTGGATAGCTCTCAGCACACACTTAGGTGAAGAAGGCTCTTCTGCTGGCTACTGCCTAAGACCCAGAGTGTGGCCAGCCCCTTCCTCCCAGGCCCAGAAGGGACACGTGGAAGTTAGCATGGGAAAGAAGGCACCTGCTGTCTTTTTTATCTTCCTGAAAATATTAGAAGGTGCCTAGTTGATTAGTTACTGAAATAAGTGCTTCACAATCATATGACTAAAATGTAATTATTATTTCCACTTTATGAGTTAAAAAAAAAAAAGTGAGGCTGAGTAAAACTTATGCCTTATATGGCTTTTCACAAATTTTCCCAATTGATAAATGCGTGACCCTGGTTAAAACCGGATTTGAGGTGGTTCCAGCCTACACTAAGTGGGTTAATTTAGCACTGAGTCTATGAGGTTGGGGGAGTGGTGTGCTGTCACAGAGCCATGCCCACTGCAGGCCAATTAAGCTGTTTCACAGCCTCAAGCCAGCTGCCTGCCCACAGGACTGGCTGGTCCAAAGATGTGGAGAGGCAGGATTAGAGAAGAAGACTATCCCTGTGAAGGGCAAAACAGCATGTACGGTGAGGATGAGTAAGTGAAGCAAAGCACGTCGTTGTAGCATGGAGCCACACACTCTAGAGGCAACCCCTTAGCTATGCCCTTAAAACTTGGAAGGACAGGAAGGGACAGTTCACCACCAGAAATAAACCCTTACTAAACAACCCTTGAGCCTCCCTCCACACAAGCTCAGATAAGGAGCTGAGTGGTGTTTCACTTGGCCCCTTGGGCCAGGAGGCGTATCAGGGAGTCCATCTTCTCTGGCTGCCCCCCTCCTCTTCTTGACTTTTGAACCCTACTGGGCCTTCTGCACTCTCTTCCTCTGCTGATGGGCCTCCACGACCATGATTTGTGAGGTTAGACAATTGCATCCGTCTGGCCTTTCTCCTCAGGGATCTGTGGAGGTGTCAGAGTTTCAGATATGACCATACAAAGGACGATGCTCCCTTGAAGACCACCCTCAGGTGGAATCTCTCTATAACACTACTTAAAATAGCCTAACTCTAAATCTTGGTCCATCTCATCCATGACCTGTCTGTCATCCTAACTTGTATGTTATGTATCCAGAGAGAAGGAGGTGGCACGGGGTTTCCCCAGTCAGTGAGGGCAGGGCAGGGAAGATGTCTCCCTTGCCTTTCACAGGTTACAGTTAGAAGCAGGATATAACTAGCTAAGTCAACTGCTTGGGTGATCATATATGTCACATATTTCTGTAATTTTTAGGAAGCATTTTTTTTTCCTTCTAAATCATGATGTTGCATTTTGAGTCTTAAACTCTTGGTGGTTTTTTGTTTGTTTGTGGCTTTTTATTTTTTAATTTTTTTGTCTACTACAACAGTACTTAGAATGACCATGTCATATCTCACCAACCTGTATGTTACATTATTATCAAATTACCTTATATCTTGGTCACTGTTCTGTTACTGTGAAATACTAGTGGCCAAGGAAACTCTTATAAAAGAAAACATTTACTTGGGGACTTGCTTAAACTTACAGATTTTAGTCCAATATCATCATGGCAGCGAGTATGGTGGCAGGCATGAGTGGTTCCGGAGAGGTAGCTGAGAGCTACATCCTGACCCCAAAGCAGAGAGAGAGAGAGAGAGAGAGAGAGAGAGAGAGAGAGAGAGAGAGAGAGAGAGAGAGAGAGAGAGAGAAAGAGAGACAGAGACAGAGACAGAGACAGAGAGACTGAGACAGAGACTGGGCCTGGCATGAGCTTTTGAAGCCCCAAAGCCCACCCTCAGTGACACACTTCCTTCCAAAAAGGCCACACCTCCTAATCCTTCCAAACAGTTCCACTCTCTAGTGACTAAACACTCAAATATATGAGCCTGAGGGAGCCATTCTGATTCAAAATACCATGCCTTACAAATAATTGGAACTGATTTACTGGTCATCTTTCTCATTGGAATTCAAACCCTCTTCAAGCAGGATCATGTCTGATTTGTTTATTGTTTTTATTCTAACATCTAGAATAATATAAGTCTCATAAAAATGAAGCTTTTCATTCAAACTTTTCTGATATCCCCCCTTGATTCACTTCTCTCTCCCTCCCTCCCAGTGAAGGGTCTGGCACACTTTTGGAACAAAATACATCTTTGTTAACCCGCAAATGACTGAACAGTAGGGAATGAGCAAACACTAGTTTATCCTTCTTTATTGAGTCGATGGTTAAAAAGTTATTTAGGATAACTGGAGACAAACTACCAAAAATTATTTAGGGAGATCCTTACTAACTAAATAGCTAAATGATTTATAAATAAAGCATTAAGGTGTTTTGGCCTGCACATAGTATTAATGCAGTTTTTTTTTTTTTTGGTTTTTTCGAGATTAATGCAGTTTTAAAAGCCACATTCAAAATCCTCAGAAATAAGACTCAAAAGTAGCAAAGATCACCCCTTTATTTTGCCTGCCTTCTAAACTTCCTTAATGACAACAAAATGTTTAAGATAAAATAAAATTCTAAATATGTAGTTATCATTATAAATTAAAACTCACTTTAAAAAGTAATACAAATTAAAAATCACAATTAAAGGTGGTGGTGGTGCATGCCTTTAATCCCAGCACTCCAGAGGCAGAGGCAGGTGACTCTCTGCAAGTTCAAGGCCAACCTGGTCTACAGAGCAAGTTCCAGGACAGCCAGGGCTATATAGAGAAACTCTGCCTCTAAAAACCAAAACCAAATCAACCAACCAACCTACCAACCAAACAATCAAACAAACAAAAGACCCCACTAAATCCTAAATTTTAAAATTAAACTCAACAGTTGAGTCAAATCCAGAATAGACATCTTCAGGTTGTTCTTACCTTTCATGAAATCAATCTCTGCCTCCAACAAAATTCTTTGCCATCTGTTCATCAGCCTGTATATTAAGTAAGAGCCTCCAAGTCAAGTGATGTCACCGAAGACATCACCTTTGAAAGGCCAGGGGTCATTCACCAATAAAGACTTTCCTGTGAGCTCAGAACACCGACTACTTTCTGCCAGCAGCTGTGAGTGGGGAGGGCTGCCAGGAGGGCTGCCTTTCGCTGCTGAGCTTAATGGGATTACAAAGGAAGAAGAAATCAGCCAGATACATTTCAAGCCAACAGACCCTTCGTGTATTTACAGCATGTTTTCCTAGTAACCGTTTATTTTGCTGAAAAGGTTTAAATAAAAACCTCCAGAGTCCCTTTTAAGATGGTTTCACATTCCCTACTCAGACACCTGCCTGATTTTGATGTGCTACTATTTTAGTATGTCCTGAAATCATGTGCGCCCTTCTATAAGACTCAAGTTGGTGTCTGTATGTTGACCATCCATACAGCCTCTTGGAATAGAAATTGGCGCAGAAGATTTTTCTGTCTACTAATGTAGAGAAACACAGGCAGGAAAACCATTTTATCCAGACTCATACAACTCAATATCCCATGTTAGTACCAATTTGGGATATGTTCTCCTAGTTGGTGGTCTTCCTTGGATTTCCCCTAAATGTCTTAGTGTAACTAAACAAGCTCTGAGACTCCAATCCTAAGACGTATTAGATAGAAGGACACACTCTGGGCCCACTCATACTTCTCTCTTGTCTTTATTCCTGGAGAACCCCACTGAATTACAATCATGTCTAGATCAGTACTTGGGGACTGGAAAAAACATCTGTGTCATGGGCTTTCTCACTCAGTGGGTCCCAGGCTGGACACTGGTCAGGCCTATGAGACATAGCTCAACACAAAAAGAAACTGGAGCCAAAATCATCTTTGAAAACCATTTGAATCACCTGTACACCCCATTTCAGGATATTGAGGATACAACCCTGCATAGAATGAATGTCCATAATTATGCACAAAATGAGAGAGTACATGGCTACTTGGGAAATAACACCTCTCAACATGTTCCCAGCTCCCCACCACAATGCTTCCATCTGTACCCATCACAGCCCTTAGGTTCAATAAGGATTTTGGCTTCATAGACAGGTCTATGTGTCGGAGCCTGACTTCAGTTAGAAGCCTTGCTCCCCCTCTGTGTTGGAAACGAGTCCATTTGGAATCAGTTGTGAACCTAAGGCTTGTTTCCAAGGACACTTCAGCCTTGATTAGACAACCAGAATCTGGGCCCAGCAACTTGTCTACAAAGGCAAATGGTGTTTGCTTTCCCAGTCAGAGTCCTAATCTTTTCGATTGCCTATTTGTTATTTGCTGACTTTCTTTTACAAAATGATTTGTTCATCTGGTTGATTGTGTGTGTGTGTGTGTGTGTGTGTGTGTGTGTGTGTGTGTGTGTGCGCGTGTGTTATTTAAAGGGGTCTTTAAAAGCCAGTAAATGGATTTTCTATTCCTTCTATCGTGGTATATAATTTAGATTATGCATAGTGGCCAAAATGAGCACCTTGCTTATGAACATATTTGGGCAGGAAGCATTAGGTTTTCCAGCTTCCAAGCAAAGTGCTACCCCTCTTAGGATGGCCTTCTCGACCACACACTTGTCCTTCTGCCGTGGCAGCTGCATCTTCTCAGTCCCCAGACTGGTGGGCCGCGCCGCCTTCAGCCCCCACTGCTGCTGGCATGAAGAAGACAATGCTGGGGACTTAACTGCACTCACTGTAGGGAGAGTAGGAACCGTCTTCGTTCACTGCGACTTGTCACAGACAGTGTAGAGCCTGCTTGGTGAGACCCCAGACAACCCTTTAAAATGGTAAAGAAGAGCTACTGAGATCTGTGGTGATATTTTATTTGTGCTTTAATAAATAAAGTTTGCCTGGAGATCAGAGGAAATAGCAAGCAATGTTAAGTAAACAAAGAAGTCAGGCAGCATAGCACACGCTCTTAATCCTATCACTTAGCAGGCAGGATCTCTGTGTGTTCAAGGCCACACTAGGGAACAAAGCCAAGCGTGTGACACACGCCTTTAATCCCAGTGCCAACCATAGAGTTCTGGAGGCCTGTACAGACAGGAAGTGACATAGCTGGCCAGGAAGAGGAAGTGATGTAGCTAGACAGAGAGCAAATCAGATGGCAGAACAGCAAGACATATAAGCCTGTGTAGACAGGAAGTCGCTCTCTTTGGAAGTTGCAGAGTTGGTGAGGTAAGGTTGGCTGGTGGCTTTCCCTATTTCCCTCATCTCTCCCAGGCTTTCACCCCTATATTTGGCTGTGTGTTTCTTATTTAATAAGACCATTTAGAAATTCGTCTACAGAGATCTGGATGGGAAGTAAAGGAGGTAACACATGTGAATTGCTTAAAGCAGTGCCAAGCATGCAATACGCCTCCTACTGCTGATCACAGCTATTGCTTCTCTTGCAGGTTTTGTGGCAATGGGTACCTGGGAGGAATTTGGATTGAATGCAGTTTTCTCAATTTACTCATCCAAAATATTCCAGAGAATAGAATTTACCTCTACTCCAAAGAGTAGAGTTTACCTCTAATCCTGGATTTGTGTGGAAACAGATTCAGCCAAGCCTTTCCGTTTTGTAGCCTTCAGGGAGGGGTGAGGTAGGCTTGTGGATTTTGTTGGGAGATTAGTAGAAATGTGCAGGAGGAATGACCCTGTGGGTCACTTAGCTCAATCCATATACCACAGGCACTGCAGTCAGAAGTACTTGTCTGTATTAGTGATAAGTAGATCGTTCCTCATTTGTCAAACTCTATAGAAAAAGGACAATAAGATCATGTGATCTGATCATCCTTAAGGGAATTGAATTCTGTGTAGATTTGAAAATTAGCCCTGCTCTTGAGATTTATCTAATCTGGGAAAATGCACAGGTCCTTAGTCAGAGAGGTGGTTGACATTTTTATAAAAAGGTTCAATAACTAAATAGTGTGTGCACTTTACCTCTTCAGCACCAAGTGACTTATCTGCAAATGGAGTAGTCAAGAGGAATATAACATGACTAAAATGAAATTATTACTGAAATTAGACTTCACTTGGCTCAATTGCATGTGAGAACAGACTCAAAAGACTACGTTCAATAGTCTTTTGAACCTGTTGTATAAAAAGACCGAGGAAGGAAGCCGAGAAAAGTGGTCTATTGTAAAGCTAAATAATCACTGCTACAGATTCGATTGTGCATGCACGGAGAAAGCGCAGGGGGGAATGCTGACCCCACCCTAATACATAAACGGTTTACCTTGGGGAGGTGGTATGGATTTGGGGAGGCAGTCTCAACCTGAGAGTCATGACCCCTTTGGGTTCATCAGAAAGCACAGATATTTACATTACGATTCATAGCAGTAGCAAAATTACAGTTATGAAGCAGCAATGAAAATAATTTTATGTTTGGGGGTCACTACAGCATGAGGAACTGTATTAAAGGGTCACAGCATTAGGAAGGTTGAGGACCACAGGCTGAGTGGGAGTTATTTGGGTCTCCGGGGGCATGGCCTTTAAAGAGTACTGGGTGGTACAGCCTTCCTTCTCTCTCTTTTACTTCTAGGCATGAAGTGAGAGACTTTGCTCTGCTCTGTATAAAGATCACTATGTGCCACCACAGGTGAAAAGAAACCAAGACACCTGACAACAGACTTTTTAAACTATGAGACAAAATAGTAAACCTTTCTTTCTTTTGATTATCTGATTATTTTAAAGTGACGGAGACCTAATTAGCCTAACCTATGTTGAAAACAAGGATATATTGACCTTCTACATAGCCATTTGAAGACATTATTGTATTTATTTTTAGGAAGCTTCCACACACTATTTGGACTGAAAACACAGACAGAGAAATTAACTTAAGGTTTTTGCCTGTGGCTAGTGTCATTTGACAGTCATTGTTCAAAAACTTTCCATTCTCATCCTCTTGAGTTTCAAGAAAATTTATATATGGAGATCCATCACCATACTCCTGCCAGTGCCACCCCATCCTGGTATTAATGAAGCTATAAAAAACATAAAGGCCAGACTCCACCTGCAAATAATACTATGTATGTTTCTTCACATGTAAATATACCTGACTTGTTTGTCTGTGTGTCCCTAGCTCTGAGCACAATACAACACGCAGTAGCATAATCAATATTCAAGCTGTTCTTGATAACCAGAATTAAGCAATCACTGCTATGTGTGTGGAATAACTTTTTTTTTAAATTGAAATTACTAAATAACTTCAAAGGGATTCAGAAGAAGACAGACTGCCAGAGGGATAGGTCTCTTACAGAAGTCACAAAACCACTAAGAGGATTCTGGCCATGGGGGTCAGCTCAAGATAGAAAGGGCCCCAGGGTCTTGGAATGATAGAGCCAATTGTTAACCCCAGGTTAATAAATATGTCTTTAATCCCAACATTCAGGAAGCAGAGGCAGGTAAATCTCTGTGAATTTAAGGCCAATCCAGTCTACCTAACAAGTTCCAGACCAGCCAGGGCTACCTAGTAAGACACTGTCTCAAAACAAAATTCAACAAAACACCCCAAGAAAAGCTTAGGCCCTCTCCAAACCTATGGGAGTGGGCCTTGCTCCTCCTACACTGCACACCACTGGCTCTGTATTATTTGGCTTTCAAACCGTCTTCCTTCCCTTACAGACAACTAAAGTCTTGCAAATATTCTCAGTTTCTGTTTTTCCTCCAGTCTATTCCTGTTGTGGAATATTACATTAACTATGCAAAGGTGTGTTGCATTTGTTTAATTATGTAAAGATGTGTTGCTTTGCCTGCCTAAGGCACCTGCTTGGTCTAATAAAAAAACTGAACAGCCAATAACTAGGCAGCAGAGGGATAGGCAGGGCTGGCATACAGAGAGAATAAGTAGGAGGAGAAATCTAGAGGAGAAGAAAGAGAGACAGAAAGGGAGATGCCCAGGGCTGGCCAGCCAGCCAGGAGAGGGAGTAAGACATACAGAATGAAAGAAAGATAAAAAGCCCCAAGGCAAAAGTTAGACGAAGAGAAACAGGTTAAATTAAGTTATAAGAGCTAGTGGGACAAGCACAAGAAAAGGCCAAGTACTCATGATTAATAAGTCTCTATGTCTTTATTTGGGAGCTGACTGGTGGTCCGAGAAAGCCTCTACATATCACCAACACAAGAACATTCCAGATTGTTTCCTTTTAATCTGTTATGTATGTTATTTATTCTATTTCTTAATCTGCTTTGTCTTTTCATACTTTTATCATTCAAAAATGCCTCCATATACTGAAGTATCCTCTGGAAGGGCAGCCACAGTGGTCGTTTCTCCTTCACACAACACCTCCTCTTAGTCACACTCAGGTAGCTAGCTCCTTCCCCCTCTTTTAAGTCCATGCTTACATGTCACTGTCTCCATGAGGCCCACCCTGAGCATTTGATGCTCAAAGCTGCTCTGCTCCCGTCTCCACTCCTCTCAATCTTCTCTGACTGCTCAGCTGTTCCAGTTACTTCCTAGTCCACTCTATAGTTAGTTGTTTGTAATTCCCTATTACTGTCTGCCTTGTGGATCGGTCCTCTCCTAGGGAATCAGCTCATCAGGGGTAGAGGCTGCTCTTTCTTTAATTGACTGCTATTCCACATCTCCTGGAATTCTGGCCATAGCTTTATAATTGTACTAAGGATTAAATGATATGTCCATCGAAGCTGTGAGTGATAATGCTGTGTGGAGAAGAGACTTCCAGGGAGAGCTCAGAACTGAAGCAGGAAGTCCAGTTGAGAGGCGCATATTCTCTGTCAGGTCAGAGCTTGTGGGGCTTGGAGCAGGCAGGAGGACCTGCCCCAGCCGCCTTGGTGCATTCTTAGCAATCACTTTGTGATTTGTCCTCACTCAGCCCTGGTCTGACTTTTAAATCTTCTTACATCATCTTTTTAAAACCTAGTTTAACTCTTAATATCTATGAGAAGCCACAACCAACTTCTGCCAAATGCTTTACCACATCTTGTTGCTACAATATCATAGAAATACTCTTTACCCAATGCCTACCATTGTGTCTGAACATTTGCATTCACATCTTTGCATAATAACACATTGTGAGTCCCCCAAGACCAGCAAATATATTTTATTGATATTTACTTTTTGTAACTATACTGAGATTAATGTCTGCTCATGGACAATAGTCAATCAGCAAATGACTGAGAATTATTTTAGATCAAGTGTGATACATTTCATTTGAAAGTATGTTATATTTGCCAGGCTGTGGTGGCACATACCTTTAATCTCAGCGCTCAGGAGGGAGAGGCAGGCAGATCTCTTTGAGTTCAAGATCAGCCTGGTCTACAGAGTGAGTTTCAGGACAGGCAGAGCTACACAGAGAAACCATGTCTCAAAACAGCGGGGGGGGGGGGGCTTTTTTTCTTAAATGGTTTTAATTTAATCATCTGTTAACAACAGATGCTGGAAAATTCTTTCTTGAGAAAGTTATGCAGTTTAAAAAAAATTTTTAGCACAGGTGAAGGAATACTATTTCTGCAATTTAAAATTTTTCCAATGCATAAAAATTCAAGCATAACAGCTTTTGTGGCTTTTTAAAAATCAGATAGATTCAGGATTCCAGGCTCTCATGCCTGTCCTGAGTTTCTAGCCTTGAAGGTCCGTTTGGTGTGTCTGCTTGTCTAGAGAAGCAGTTTAGACCAGTTGTGTCGTAGGCTTGAAGCACTGGGAAACTGGCCAGAACTGCCCAAGAATGTCCCCTTTGTCTCCTCCAGCCTGGATCTGTGGATAAGTCTGCTATGCTGGAAGAAACTCATGGAGATGAGTCCCCTTTCCCGCAAGCTTCTTGATCAGCAAGGCATGTTTGGTCACTAGGAAGCCCTAGGTGATCCCCCCATGAGGACCTCGGAGTTCTCTCCTCTGCAGAATCATGGCAGGGAGGATCAGCTGGCTCTCAGCCGGCTCTCAGCCCGGCTTCATTAGACTTGCCTCTTCCAAATTTAGAGTCCTTCAGTAAACAGCACTGGGAATCTGCTGTGTGCTGGCCGGGAAGCACATGACCACTTCCACCAAAATCTCACGCACGTATTTGTAGCTTCTGGGCCCTTCTTCTCACCAACTTGCCCTCAGCTTCACCTTTTTTTTACCTTAAAATTCAGCCTTCCATCGGTTTGTGTTTGGTGCTGTCAATAAATTAATTTGAAGAAAAAGACTCCTGACTCAGAGCTGGTTGAATCAATAACATCTAACTGATGATCTGGTTCGGGTCTCCGAAGGTACTGAGAAATGTCAGCCAGGCTGTTGAGATCAGTGTCCCCATGATCATGATGTGACACTTTCACCTGTCAACTAAGACTGAGTGAGACAAATGGAGACACGGGTGTTGCTCGGCACAGATTCTCCTGAATAGTGTCACAGGGCCGTGATAAAGAGACGGACCCCGTTTTACTGTTTAAAAGCACCCTGATGGTGAAGATGTGTAGTTGTTGTTTTTACTCTTTTGGCTGTTTACTCTTTGAGCTCTTTGGGGCTCCACCACCTAGCCCCCCAATAAATCACAGGAGGCTTATTCTTACTTATGAATGCCCAGCCTTAGCTTGGCTTATTTCTAGCCAGCTTTTCTTAAATTATCCCTTCTATCTTTTGCCTCTGGGGTTTTATCTTTCTCTATTTCTGTATACCTTTCTTTACTTCTTTCTCTGTGGCTTGCTGTGTAGCTGGGTGGCTGGGTGGCTGGGTGGCTGGCCCCTGGAGTCTTCCTCTCCTCCTCTTTCTCATTCCTTGATCTTTTCCTCCCAGACTTCTCTTTATTCTCTCTGCCTGCCAGCCCCGCCTATCCTTTCTCCTGCCTTGCTATTGGCCATTCAGCTCTTTATTAACCAATCAGGTGTTTTAGACAGGCAAAGTAACACAGCTTCACAGAGTTAAGAATGCAACACATCTTTGCATCATTAAATCTTGCAGCCCGCAAGAACATATCATAGAGATTCAGCTGTGAATTAAAGCTGAACTTTGACCGGCCAAGGGCCTGTCAAAAGGCAAAGCCATTTATTAAGAATATTTGGTGTTACCCAGCCTTTAATATTTCAGCTGTCTTCTGCTATGAAATCCTTGTGTGCCCAGACCAATTGGTAAACAGTTCAGCTCCCCAGACCTGTTGAACCTACTAAGTTACTAACTGCCCTGCTGAGCTTAGGAGACAAGCTGGTGGGAGATGCCTAGCTTTGTTTCCTGTGCTAGTGAAGCTCAGACCATCCCCTGGCCTTGAGGAGGCCTAGTGGTTCTCCAGAGTACTTTGACTGAAAACAAAAGAGGTTTTTACATATCAAGGTGAGAGGTAAAACAACATTCCTGAGGAGGCAGGGAACAAGGTGCCCAAGGAAAGAAAAGGCAGGTATTTTCCGTAGACAGGGAGAACAGCATGGAGAAGAGAAAAGGGAATGGAAGTACTAGATGGGTAAGAACTTGAGAGGAACAAAGAGGAACGAGTTGGGGAAGAACTAGATTGAAGGGCTAGAAGAGAGTACTAGAGGTACGAGATGGGAGATGAGGAAGAGCCAGATGGAAAAGAACAAGATGAGGAAGAGCCAGATGAGAGAGAAGGAGACGGGAGAGGAGCTGATAGGGGAAAGAACTAGATGGATGAGAACCTAGAAGGGACAGAACTAGATGAAGGAATTAAGATAGAACCTAGAGGGGACAGCAGATAAATGTAGAGAGAAATCAGGCAAGAAAGGAGCTAGACATGAGAGTAGAATAGAAGCTGTGTAGAGAGAGAACTATCACAGAATAATAAAGTGTATGAACTAAGGAGTTTCGTGTACATAGATTCATTTCTTTTCATCAAAGATTAATTATCAGCTGGTTGTAGATGTAAGGATTCTGTCCTTAATTACGTCATCAGCCTGTGACGGCTTCCCAGCCTAAAAAGCGGGTGGGCCCTCTGTGTGTCCCTCTCTTTCCTTTCCGTTCCTTCCTTCCGTCTGTCCTCTCTCTTCCTCACCCCCCCCCCCCCCCCCCAACAGCACTCTCCTCCGCCGGCATGGCTGCTGCTGGCGGCAGCCAGCCATGGGCAGTGCACCGTTTAACCAACAGTAGATACTTCCCAGACCCTGGGAGGGATCTGTCGAGGGGCTGGACCCCCATAGTCCCCGATAATTAAACAAATATTCCACAGCATAAACAAATACTACACATCTTAAAATAATATTCCACAACAAAGATGCTGTCTTATTTTTCATTTCATGTTCACCTGTGGCCCACTAGAAACACAATCAGTACCTGATCTTTCAGTTTCTGTTTACCCGCCCCTAAAAAACAAAGATTAAGATAGATAGCACATCATGTGTGCAAAGCCCAGCCTGAGTTCAGAACAGGAAACTGTGAGAGCTGCAGAATTGCTGAGGGGGAATGGGAGAATTGGAGGTGTCTTGAGCTGGAGAGGTCTAAGGGGGAATTGGAGAATTGGATGTGTCTTGAACTGGAGAGGTCCTCCTACAACGAGAAGAGACACAAGCTGAGCAGCCACCCGTGGGCACCAGGTGACTCTGCTTTGTGGCACACGGTCGGAAATAACCTTTCCCCACCATTGGGATCCACTGTTGCCCAGAAGGATGTGCAGCACTCCAAAACCATCAAACCCCTGACATCTACTATTTTCAAAATCTGTTGGGTTTGGGAGACTATTGGCTCACTTCCAGCCAATTTCTATTTGATTAACTTAACATATCAAACAAATTTATAGTAACAACTTTAGAAAAATAATATTAGTCTAAAAACAAGTAGGCATAAAGTGTAGTTATGGTGTGATGTTAGTTAAATGTGAGAGAGATGTAATACAGAGGACAAAAGAGGTGAAGACAAGTGGAAACTTTGTCAGGGGGTTGTATTTGGCCTTTTTCATTCCTTTGGTGGCTACCCGTTATTTGTGTTTTTGATAAGTTCCATCAGCCCTTCTTCAAAATAGGTTGACTAATAAGATTTTCTGCATTTATAAATGAGTAATCCTATTGTAGGGAAAACTCTCCTGTGCCATTTGTTTTAATTTTCAAAATATAAATTAGGGTTTCTTTTTTTTTTTTCAAGAGAAATGTAGTAGGTGCTTTTAAGTCAGAATATGCAAAACAAAGCCCTTACCAATGGGTGTCATGCCATGGGGAGAACCAAAAGACTTCAATTAACGTCCCAGCTACAGTATTGATCAGCTCTGTGACCTTGACCACTTCAGTCTGTTGACCTTTTTGTGTTTCTGTTTCCTTTTTATAAAACAAAAATAGTAACACCTACTTCACAGACTTCTTAGGATCAAGTGAGATCACGTCCGTTATGCTAGCCCACTCCTTTGTCAGTCCAGCAGCTGCTCCTCAGGTACCAGGGATACAGATGGATGTGGTGCTGAAGCTGTGATCTTCACAGCCCGGCAGCTTCCTCTGCAGTTTTCCTCTGAGACATCTACGTTTTGTTAAAATGCTGCATTGTACTGGATCCTATCAGGCATGCAGGAATGGATACATTTATTTACTAAACTACCATTGTTGTACCTTTTGAGAATGTCATAATGACAGGACTGTGACACAGCGAAATCCTGTCTCAAAAAAACACACATGAAACAAACAAACAAACAAACAAATAAATAGACAGACAAATAAATAAATAAGTAAGTAAATAAATAAATAAAATTTGGTTTCCTGACTTCTTAGAAATACAGCCACTGTCTAGTGTGAAGGGCAAATTGTTGGAAATAAGCTCAGAATCACAAAGAGAGAAAGTACCACTGCAAGTGAAGTGTCTGGACAGGGCACATTTTCAAGAGGGTGAGCTTGGAGAAGTGAACCCTCAGACAGAAAGTATACCTGGTTTTGATTCTACAAGACGGGGAGCATGGAGAAGCGAGCCCCCAGACAAGAAGTATACTTGGTTTCTGTTCGAACTCAGGTGGTGACTGAGTTTTCCCTACTTCCTAGAGTTCAACCTCACCGTCTTGTTCAACCGACTAGTAAAAGAATCCTGCATAGGAGACAAAGTGAGCAGGGATCAGGTACTTTAATCTGAGAATGCAGCAGGAATTTTGGACCAAGGTTTTACTGGGTGGGGTGGGGGTGGGGGATAAAGACATTTGCATAAAAGTCCTACAAGGTGAGGGAGATTTAAAAAAAGATTTGAATTCCTTGTCATAAACAAATTTTATAGTATTTGAGAGAAAAGATTCATATTTATCTTTTTTTGTACAAAATCACTCATATTTCATGTCTTTAAAATATATGAGAATTGTGAACAAAGAGTCTAATTTAAATAACATGCCATCCTAAGTGGACAATGTAAAATAATAGCTATGCATTCTCAGGCTTTTTAAGCAAAATAGAAACAACATGTCTCATGATTTGTGGGTGTGGATGCTGTCCAGGGGCTCAGCATTCTGGAGGCTCTTCCACATTCCTCTCTAGTCTATTCCTACGTCCTGGGGCCAGTGTTCTGTCAGGATATCCCTAATGTGGCTACTTTCTGGCATTCCCAAGCTACGCCACACTGATGGAGAGAGGGAAGTTCTCCATCTGCTCTGGTGCTGAGGGTTCATGACCTCCTTACAGGGTCTCCAGCTGCTGCAGGGCTTCTTCACATTTTTATTCTTCCCTGTACCTTTTAACACCCGTGTACAACAAGAACTGTTTTAGCCTTTCATTAGATTCTGGAGTCTTACATACCTCTTATACCCAACCCAAGACCATCTCCATAAGGTTTTGCCTCAAGAAAAGTGGTTGTACTTGTACTTGCATAGCTCAAGGATTCTCCAAACCGAGTCTAATCTATTCTATAGCATTGTCCTAAGGTCTTGTAGTATACAACCTATTCAGCCGTACATGATAGCCCCGAGGAAAATTACTAGCTCTGGAGCGTTCCTTGAAACTGAATCTGAAGCTGGATCTCTTACAAACTCTGCATTCTCTGTCATCCTCTGTCTGCTTTAGTCAAGTCCTGCAGACAGAGAGCATTGAAAAGCTCTGTCCAAGTCCAGGCCTGCTTAATGCCTTGGAACACACCTCCTAGCCTCTATCCAGATTGTCACTGCCTTTGTTCAGGACTCTTTCATCTTTCCCTGAGTTATGGTAACAGCCTTCTAGCTTGCCTCCTTGCTTTCAATCCCCTCCCACGCCCTGTCCATTTTTTAGTGTTGACAAGCTGACCCATGTAAATCAAACGTGATGCTTTCATGCCCCTGCTTTCGGTCCTTTAGTAACTTTCCATTGCCTCAGAACAAAGTCCAAACTCCCCAGGTTGGACAGAAGGCAATCTATGGCTGTTCATGGCTGGCCCCTGTGCTGTCTTCGGTCTCCAAGCCACCATACTTCCCTAAGTGAATGCCTTTGGGCTTGGTGCTGCCTGTGCCTAGAACACCCCTGATTTCACAGCCTTTTGACTTGACCAAGCGCAGCTTGGCTAATGCTTCCCCTAGAAGCAATCTGAAAGTAAAACCATGGACTCTGAATTTAGCAATTCAAATAAAATTCAAAATAAAAATGCTTACTGAATCCACAGAGTCTCTAAAAGTAGCAGTCTTAAGAAAGGTCACAGTTGTGCCCATGACACTGCACGCCAGATGCATGTGGACTGGTTGCTAGTGCCAAATTCAGTGAACTCTACAGGGTGAAGGGGACACCACGCTGAACTGCTATTTTCTTCTTAACCACTGAGCCAGCAGCAGATCCCAAACAATGGGTGTCTATGAGTTACTCTGGGCTGCTACCTGAGATATTCCAATGCTGAAAGAACCCCAGAAGGGGCAGCCACAAATTACACGAGAAACAAAAGATGGAAAACAAAGCAGAAAAATGTAAGGTTAGGAATGAGGAAAGCCGAGTTCTGGTCATGGCTATCTTCAGGCCAGATTTACTATTTTGATGTGAAAAAACTTAGCTTCTCATACTGTTCTTACCATGAACCTGAGAGCACCCAGCATTTTTCAAAGGTCAGTGCAGGGGGGTGGAGGATAAATATAGCTCTTGCAAAGCACCTCCACTTCTGTGGAGCTCTGGTTCTTCGGGGGTAAGAGACATCAGAAGAAAGGGCTACACTGTTAAAACTGTGCTTGAATTCTTTAAAAAGAGGTATAAATGGCAAACATCCCAGGCACCCACCTGTCCATCATCTTCCCCCAGAGGGAAGACCTGCCTCAGCTCCTCCAGCAGGCTGGTTGGGTCCTGCTCTCACACACACACACACACACCAGACCACTCTCCCTGTGGGAGGGGACACTTACTGTTGGACTTTGTCCCAGGCAAGTCAGTATCATTTGTTCTTATTATTTAGGTTCTTTATATTTATTTTATATATTATATAAGCCAATGAACACAGAGGAAAAGAACCCCCCCCCTTTTTTTTTTTACTTTGAGACAATGTTTCATATACCCTTGTCTGGCCTTGAACTCACTATGTAGTGAGAATGAACTTGAGCTCCTGTTCCTGATGCTGTTACCTCTCAAGTTCTAGAGTCACGAATCTAGGCTACCATACTCTGTCTATGCTATGCTGGGGATCAAAATCAGGGCTTTGTGTATACTAAGCAAGCACAGTATTAACTGAGCCACATTCCCAGCCCAAGAACTCTATTTTCAGTCAAGGAGTAATAGTTCATGAGATAAACATATATGGAAGTCTCATTAAGCCCGGTGTGCTCACTCACACTCAATCAAGTGTTAATCTATTGTGGATATTGCACAGTAAACAGAAGTCTGTCTTTTAATATGAAATGTTTCAATATATGCCCATTACTTTTAGTGTCTTTCAATTTAACTTTTTTTCAGTTACTGCTAGTCCTACTGTGTGTATGTGCAAACATGTGTATGTTTATGTGTCTTTACTTAATAAAACCATCTTTCTGCAAAAATCAACCCACCTACTGCAACACTGAGGGCCAGGAGAGACTACTACTAAAGTGAACCCTCACTGGCCTTGCTTCGTGCAGCTGTCCCAGGCTCAATGGCCACCGTAACACAGACAACAGGGTCATTTCCAACTACAACAGGTGTCCCTGATTTGAAGTCTTTCTTAAATTTCAGCAGAGACTGCAGTATGGTCATGGAAAAAAAAAGTTGGAAGAGATGAAGGCAGATAGTTGGGGGTGTGGAGTGAGTGGTGTGCCTTGGACATCTCCAGCTGGTCAGTGTGTTTTCAGTGCCAGAGAGCTCTGCTTGGCAAGCCCAACAGGACAAAGATGGACCGATTCTGTCTTCTACTGTCACCGGTCACTGAATGACTTATCTTGTTTTGCTGGGTATTGACAGGCCACCAACCATACTAAGCCATTACTCTGAGGTAGTTCAACTGTTTACAGCAAAATCAGTCTTGCCGGGGATCCACAGAAATGTACTTCAGGCGAGTAAATGAAGTCCATTAGCTGCGTGGAAGATGTGCTACATTCATCTGTAGATTCTGAGACCTGAGTAGAGATCCCTGGTGTGGAAAACAGTTTCATGAAAGACTAATAAATGTATTTTATTAGAAGGATCTGTGACTTGTTCAAGGACAACCTTTAGTAGGCAACTGAAGTGCATACCATCTTCAATTATGTATAAGGCATGAGTGTGCTAAGTGGCATCTTGTTCCCTGGAGAACTCTGCCTGGAAAAACAGACCAGGTCCTCACACGTCTGAGAAGCAAATGTCTGCTACATATTTCTACTTTCCTGACCTCAGCATCTCTGTCGTGCTAACCATTGCCTCATTGCAGAGACACACACTTAGTTAAAAAGTGCTCTTCTGGCTGCAGAGTGGTTTAGTAGTTATGAACACATACTGCTCTTGCAAAGGACCAGTTTGATTCCTAGCACCCTGGCTGGGTGGCTTACAACCAGCTCCATGGGATCTGACGCCATCCCAGGACATCTGCACTCACACTCACATATTCACACACAGACACACACCTAAACATGCAATTAAAAATACAGAGTGTTCTTATAACTCACTTAAAAATCAGTCTTTATGACCTTGGGACTTTGTTCCTGATGGGACTATCATATATCTTTTGTGTGGTGTAGCAAGCTATCTTGTCGGACTATTTTTGGACCTCCAGCCCACAAATAATGACCCAAAGACTTATTATTAATTATGAAAGCTTGACCTTTAGCTTATACTTGTCTCAACTAACTCTTACAACTTAAATTAATCCATATGTTTTAATCTATGTTCTGCCACATGGCGTTACCTTTCTTCAATCTTGCACCTCCTGTCTCCTCTCCATGTCTGGCTGGTGACTCCACCTTTCTTCTTCCCACAGTCCTCTCTGTCTAAAGAAGTCATGCCCAACCTCTTCCTGTCTAGTTATTGGCCATTCAGCTCCTTATTAAACCAACCAGAAGGCACCTTGGCGAAGACACATCTTCGAAGTGCAAATGAATATTCCACAACAGTGTGGTAGAAGCTATAGATCAATACATATCTGTTAAATATGCAAACATTCTTATTTCAGTGAGGTGGATTTCTAACTCAGCAACTTGCTTTATGCACTGTAGTGGGTACCTATTTTGGCTATGACCTTGAAGCACCGCCCCCTAGAAGACGTATCAGGTAACTGCTCTACCTGCCTGTGACCTTGAAGTACATGCCCCCGGGGTGTGGCCACTTGGGACCTTTAAGACCTGAGATGCAGTACGAGGCCCACTCTCTCTCGTGGTTTTTGGATGCTGAGATGGATCAGGCAGAAGAGCAGCATGGATCATAGCTTGGCTTTCCAGCACTCTGCAATAAATCTCCCATGTTGTAGTGAGTTTTAACCCTAATAAATTTCTTGCCTCCGTGGATTTCTCACTTTAATGTACCTTACTTTGAATGGTCCAAATTTCCTCCAATTTACAGGAGTACGGCTGATAAATAAAAATGGTATGTATTTAAGATGTGCAATGTGATTTTTTTATACACATTGTGACATCATTGGCACAATCAAGCTAATAAACATATCTATTACATCACACACACCATTTTGCTAGTAGGAATTCAGGATCTATTCTATTCACAAGTATACAATTTAGTGTTGTTAACCATAATCACCATGCTGCATATTAGAATATATTCATCCTGGACAATTCAAACTCCTTCATGATTTTTTTTTCCGGATAGTCCTTATGTCATCTAGGCTAGTCAGGAGCTTGCTCCATAGACAAAAATGACCTTTAAGCTCCTGATCCTCCTGCCTCCAGCTCCCAAGTACTGCATTCACAGGGATGTGCCAGTACACTTAGTCTATGCAGTACCCAGGGCTTTGTGCATGAGAGGCAGGCACTCTGCAAACTGAGCTGTATCTCCGGCCCAAAAACTTGGTGTTTTTTGAACAACCCTTCACTCCCCAAGCCCTAGCATTCATGGTTCTACTCACCAGTCACTGAAAGACTTACCTTGTTTTTCTTGTTGTTTTGTTCTGTGAGTTTAACTTTGTAGGATTCCATGTGTAAATGTGGTACATCATAGAATATTTGTGTTCATAAGCCTCATTTGTTTTATTTAGTATACATGTCTTACATGTTCGTCTAAGCTGTCACAATTAACAAAAATTCCTTCATGTTAAGGTTGAATAATATTCCATTATATTTAAATGTCACCTTAAGTTGGTGGGATATCTTGATAGTTACAAGTAACAACATGATGCAAACATTACTTCAAGGTACTGATTTCATTTCCTTTGAACATAGCTGACTCTTGAGCAACATGGGTTGCTCAACTCTGTAGGTCTGTTTATAGGCAGTTTTTTCTATCTTGTAACAATTTGGAAAACTCAAAAATCATGGCCTATAAGCTATATGTATTTGTGCAATCATGACATACCTAAACTTTTCTATTTTTCTGTGGTTATACAAACATATGTAGCTTGTGGTCTATTTTACAAATTGCTACCATAAGCACATATAAATCTGCTATAAAAATATTGTTATCAAAACTTTTGTGCACATCACAGATTATACACAGTGTCATTCACAGTTGAAAGACATGTAACAAATGTTCCGATCAGCATTAACTGGTACTATTTATCAGGTAACTATTCTATATGATATACACTGTAGTGATTTCTTAGTCCACAGTTTCTTGGCCCCATAGGCTTTGTGAAATTATCATGTGACAGGACACAATTTCAGAAGAGCCTTTTCCTGATGTATAGGAGGAAAAGGAGGGAATCCAAGAAGAGGCGAGAGCAATATATAGACCACAAAACATATCCCTGGTGACCTACTTCCTCTAAAGACTTCCCACATCCTACCTTTAACCACGTCCCAATAAAGCCACCAAGATATGAATCCATCAAAGGCTTAACCAATTTGTTAAGTAAGAGACTCCATCATAGAATCATCTCTAGAAGCATCATTAGACCGTATCTCATTAGAATCTCTTAGGAGTTTCTTATTCCAGTCGAATCGACAATGAAGAGCAACCACCCTGGCAGATATATACCTCCATGTTGTCATTGTCCCCAACTGACATCGATGATCACAACATCTCAGCAAAGCTGTTAAGCAAGTAGAGGAAGCCAGCCTTTTCTGGCAGAGGGGGCATGTGTTCCCTTGATTGCATTCCCTGTGGGTGTGTGTTTCCTTGACTGTGTCCCCCCTCATCCAGGACTATGTTTACCAACCTAAGAGGAAGCTAAGAGTGAGTTTAACGGAGTTTCTCAAATCCAAAGAGACAGCTGGAGCACAGTTCCTATAGGGACAAAACATGCACATGTGACCCAGCTCCAAACCATAGAGAGGGAGTTTGGGAGTTTGACCTTGCACAGCAAGGTCATTGGCATTGGAATCAAACCATGTACCTGTGTGAGAATCCAGAGTCCCCTACATACTCACCATGCCACCTGGGCACGATTAAACTTCCATCCCTCTGGTTACTCTTGTGTGAAATGAGTCATATTAAACCCTCCACTTGGGATTATGAGAAGAAGTAAACAGGATAATACAGGCCCATGGCCAGAGCCTATGTGTACTGTGTCCAAACCATGCTAGATGTGGTGGGCAGCCAGCAGAGATTTCTTTGTTGACATGATTTCATAAGCAATTGCATGCCTCAAGAAATAGATAATCAAGAGAAAGGACTTTGAAAACATACTATGAGATAGGAGACTATTATGCCTTGAGTGTGAAATGTCCCCTCAAAGGTTTGGTCTCCAGTTGGTGGCTCTGCTTTAGAAGCTTGTAGAGTTTTTTGGAGGTAAGGCTAGAGGAAATGGGTCACTGGTCAGGGGGTCTTATGTGTTTTAGCCTGGTCCCTGATTTGGGCCTAGCCTCTCTTTTCCTTGGTCCACTGTGGTGTAAGACAGTTGCTATGTCTTTCCTGAAAGGATGTACTGTATCTCTCCCACAGTGAGCTAGAATAAACCCTTCCTCCCTGTACTGGCCTGCTTGATGTCAGCTTGACACAAGCTAGAGTCATCTGAAAGGAGGGAACCTCAATTGAGGAAATTCCTTCATAAGGCTGTAAGGCACTTTCTTAATTGCCCCAGCCCATGGTGGGTGGTGCCATCCCTGGGCTGGTGGTCCTGGGTTCTATCAGAAAGCAAGCTGAGCAAGCCATGAGGACCAAGCCGGTAACCAGCACCCCTCCATGGCTTCTGCATCAACTCCTGCCTCCAGGATCCTGCCCTGTTTGAGTTCCTGTCCTGACTTCCTTTAATAATGAACAGCAATGTGGAAGTGCAACTCAAATAAACCATTTTCTCCCCAACTTGCTTTTTGGTCATGGTGTTTCATTGCAGCAATAGAAACCCTAACTCAGACACTCCCTCATGTCACCTCCTAAAGTGACTAATCCAGAGACTAAACAACTCTCTCCACATCAACACCTCAGGTCGTCTTTCTCAGAAACAGAAGTATGAAGAAGAAAAGAAAGGGAAAAAAATACTTCTTAAGCTAAAAAAAGAGGTTTATGAAGACAATCTATACAATATGTCTATGGTAGCTACATTTGAGAAAATTTATTGCATGATGGGTCATGGCTTAAGTCCTAGCATCACTCATTTCCAGAATGCAGATATTTAGAAAAACTATTTCCCAGCCTCGGCAGCACTGGTATTTTGGATCTCGCCATGCTTACCTGTGGGGGACTGTCCCATGCACTGCATCATTCTAAGCAGCAGCCCAGGCTTCTACTCACCACATGACAGTATCCCACTCTACCTACCGAAGCGTGATGGTTTGAATGAAAGAAGTCCCCAGAGGTTCAGGTGTTTAGACACTTGCTTCCCAGTTGATGGCACCGTTTGGGGAGGTTTAGGAGATGGGGCATTTGGGAGGAAGTATGTCACTGGGGGGCAACTTCGAGAGTTCATAGCCTCATCCCATTTCCAGCTCACTTTCTTTCTTTGTGTTTTTTGGTTGAAGATGTGATCTCTCAGCTTCTTGCTTTGTCAAGCTCCTGCCATGCCCCTGTTGTGGACTCACCCTCTGGAATCATAAGCTCAAACAAGCTCTTCCTCCTATAAGTTGCCTTGGTCATGGTGCTTTATCAAAGCAATAGAAAAGTTACTAATATATTGGGCCAACCAAAAATGACTTCAAACATTGCCAAATGGCCCCTGAATGACTAAATTGTTTCCAATTGAGAACTATCACTCTAGGATTTATTTAGCCAAAGGCTGTAAGAAAAGATGGGCTGAGGAGGGCCTAGTGAGTGAAATGCATGCTATGCTATACATGCACAAAGACCTAGGTCCAGGTTCCTAACATTCACATGAAAATTCTGTGTCATGACATCCATCTGTAATCCCTTCCTCGGAGTGACACAGAGATAGGCAGGTCCCAGGGAGCTCCCTGGCCAGCTAGTCTAGCAGAAATGGTGAGACAGAGGTTTAGTGAGAGACCCTGTTTCAAAAACAAGGTGGATCACAGTAGATGAAGACACTCAACATTGACTTCTGGACCCTCTGACCCCTACACATGCATGTCTAAGTAATCTCTCTCTCTCTCTCTCTCTCTCTCTCTCTCTCTCTCTCTCTCTCTCTCTCTCTCAGACAAACACATGAGTGTAAGAATAAAAAATATCAACAAGAAAGAGACTCAGCAACAGATGTTCCTATCACCCAGATTTGCCCTCTAATCGTTCATGTTTGTGGAAAAGGCACCACAAAAGTCCAAAAGGTCTATCTGCATGAAATTTCTTATGGACACTGAAAAATCCCACCTTCCTGGGAACTCTCCAATATGTTGAGAAAAGATACCTGCTGTCTTAGGGTTTCTATAGCTGTGAAGAGACACCATAACCACAGCAACTCTAATAAAGGAAAAACATTTAATGGGTTGGCTTATAGTTTTAGAGGTTTAGTCCATTATCATGGCAGGAAGCATGACAGCATGCAGGCAGACATGGTGCTGGAGAAGCAGCTGAGAGTTCTACAATTTACAGGCAACAGGAAATGGTCTGTCTCATTGAACGTGAGTGTGGTTTGAGCTTATATGAAACCTCAGAGCCCGCCTCCACAGTGACACACTTCCTCCAACAAGGCCACACCTCCTAATATTACCACTCTCCTTGGGGGGCATTTTCTTCCAAAGGACCACATTTCATTCCCTGTCCCCCAAAGGCTTGTAGCCATATCATAATGCAAAAATGCATTCAGTCCAACTTCAAAAGTGTTAGTCCATCACAGTCTCAAACTTATTTAAAAGTCTAAAGTTCAAAGTCTCTTCTGAGACTCATGCAATCTCTTAACTAAAATCCCCTATAAAATCAAAATCAAAAAGCAGATCACAAACTTCCAACATATAATGGCACAGGATATACATTACTGTTCCAAAATACAGGGGAGGGAGCATAGTGAGGAAATGCTGGACCAAAGACTGAAAACCAGCTGGGCAGACGCCATACTCTGCATCTCCACATCTGGTGTCAAAATGTCTGTCAGATCTCTAACTCCTTTCAGCTTTGTTGACTGTGACACACTTCTTTCTCTTGGGCTGGTTCCACTTGCTGTTAGCAGCTCTCCTCGGCAGGTATCCCAAGGCTCTGGCATCTCCAACATCTTGGGGTCTCCAGAGCAATCCAGACTTCAACTTCACAGCTTCACATAATGGCCTCTCTGGGACTCCATTCAAGGACACCCCTGACACATGCTTGGCCTCAGTGGCTTTCCTTAGTTGTGGAGGAATATTCCATAACCCCTTTCTTTTGTCCTTGACTCTAGAACCACATGGCTGAAGCTGCCAAGTTCAGGTTTCAGTTTTTCTAAGAGTAAACAAGTTTCAGGTTCTTAAATAAAGGGCTATTAATCAAACAGCACCCCCGAAGCAGGAATGAGAGAGAAAGAGAGAGAGAGAGGGGGAGAGAGAGAGAGAGAGAGAGAAACAGAGACAGAGAGAGACAGAGACAGAGAGAGAGAGAGACAGAGACAGAGACAGAGACAGAGATAGAGAGAGAACATGTACAAGGCTTGAATCAGCCCCACAGTATTACAAGACAGTGACCAAAACAGGACAGTTCCTGTAACCCCCTGAAACAAGCCCAAATTGCTCAAATATGCCCAAAGTTAAAAAACTAGAACCTCAGCCTGTCAAAAATGGGCTAATATAACTGCTGCCTGCTTAACCAATCATGTTTGAGATGACATAACTGTTCCTGAAATTCTCCTACCTGTGCTTAAAGGGAGCCTGCACTCTCCTCTCAGGCTCATCGCCATTTTGAACAGGTGTTTGACCCCACATGGTAACAAACGCCCTTTGTTCTTCCATACTATTTGAGTCTGGGGTCTTCCTTCAGTCTTTTCTCAGACCACACTCGGCTCTAAGCTTTTCTTTAGTTCCTTCTCATAAGTTGGAAACTTAGCTGGGTGGGATCTTGCCTTGAAGTTACCACTCCTTTTATTCCATTTCTTAATCTGTTTGTCTCCTTGAACACAGGACTTAGCTCCACTCCACTTACCTCCATTCCTGGTGCTCATTTTCTCCTCAGATTATCCTCTATCTTGTATTTTTTTCTTGCTTATCTTGTTCCTTTTCATTATAAATCTTCGTCAGCGTTACCACTAATAACCACAGGACAGAATCTATACTAGGCTATTTTGAGATTTCCTCTGCCAACAGAATTAATCCAAAACTCTTCATTTTAGCTTCAGGCAGACTCTTCTGGCAAGAGAAAAAGCAGCCATATTCTTCACCAAAATATCACAAGAATGATCTCTAGGCAACATATTAACATTTTTCTCCTCTGAATCCTCTTGAGCCAGCCTCCCAGAGTTCATCAAATCACACTCAGCACCACTGTCTTCCATGTTCCTACTAAGATGACCCATAAGCAGCACTTAAAGTGTTCAACTGGTTTTCTAATCCACAGTCCCAAGGTACATATTCCTTCAAATAAAAGTGATCAGGCCTATCACAGCAATATCCCACTCCTAGTACCAACTTCTGTCTTAGTTAGGGTTTCTATTCCTGTGAAGAAACACCATGACCTTGGCAACTCTTATAAAGGAAAATATTTAATTGGAGCTGCATACAGCTTCAGAGGTTTAGTCCATTATCAACATGGCAGGACATGGCAGCATGCAGGCAGACATGGTGCTGAAGAGGAGCTGAGAGTTCTACATCTTGCAGGCAACAGGAAGTGGTCTGCCTCACTGAGGGTGGCTTGAGCATATATCAGACTTCAAAGCCTGCCTTCACAGTGAAACACTTCCTCTAACAAGACCACATCTACCTCAACAAGCCCACACTTCCTAATAGTGCAACTCCCTTTGGGGGCCATTTTCTTCAAACCACCATACCTGCCCTTACCAATGCCCTCCCTTGCTGTGTCTCGGCCTTCCCCACTCCTACCTCCTCCTTTATGTTCTCAAACATGCTGTAGTAATCATTGCTTTTTGTCCTATATTTTTGTGCTTTGGCATCCTGGGCCTTGGAACCCTGCAGGCTTGACCTGCCAGGGCAAGTTAACTCCTAGGAGAACAGTTAGCCTGTGTGTGGGCCTCTCACATGAAAACCAACCACTGCAAATCTAGATCCTGCATCTCCTTCCCTGCTGACCCTAACAATCGGGGACCTTCCCCTGTATTACCCTCCCCTCCTGTGCCTCTGCTACCCATTTGCAACCCTCATGCCCTGGAGTGGTGGAAACTAACCCAGAAAAGATAATGGAGTTCTGCCCTTCTTGTGGAAACCCCACTGAAGACTCTCTCTGGGTCTGCTCAATCCTCACTCCCTCTGCCTCCTTACTAACTCTGGGGGCCCCTGCCCATTCCCCAAGGTGTGGCCTCTCTTCTTTAGACTCTTCCTGTGTGGAACTTTCCTTCCTGTTCAGTCTCCTCCCTTTCTATCAGCCCCCCAGAGACCTAGTGAAAGTTCAGCTCTGCTCCCCATTAGACCGTCCTCAGAGTCCCTCCCTGTCCTCCTCTAGGTCAGACCCTTACCTCTGTCTTGATCCCACTTTTCTTCTACTTCATAACTCTGACACAGTTTTGCTGAATAAGTGGTTATTTAATTGAAGGCTAAGGGAACCATGACTAGGTGGGGTTTTCTCCACCATCCCCAGTAAGTTAACAATTTAAAATGTATTTCAAATGAAAATTTAGTTTCCTCCAAGGAGTGAAAGCCAAAGTTTTTTTTTTTTTTAAGTTTTAATTACTGTGCCTAAGAAATCGATAAAACAAAAATGCCTCTAACCTGTGAGCCCCTTGCCCAAGGACAGATACTTCCTGAGATACTAGAGGCTGTTGTTCATGTAAGATAACAAGCCAGGTGTTTCCACTCCCCTAAACAAGTTGACTCAATTGCACCATATCAAGTTGATCACACATAAGCAGGAGGTACGTGGGCAGGAAATATGCCAGCATGTATGCTTGCCCCGGATTGGATGAAGATGGGAAGTATGTAGCCTTGTGGGTTTGCCTTTCTAAGTATCTGGCCAACATAGCTTGTCATGTTCTTCCTTGGGATCATTGGCTGCCAGTCCATGAAGAGGGAGGGAGCAGAAACGGGGAACAAGGTTTAGAAGGCTGTAGATACGGTAGAGATAGCCCTCCGGGAAATGACTTCAGTGAGACAACTCAACTTTATTCCAGAGTATATGGACTATATAGGTTTGGGGACAGTAGCTGGGGAATCACCTAATTTGCATTAAACAGCATGCTCCTATCATAAGCCTTTCTACATGACATCAGGGTCCTATAGCAAAGCTCCTAGTACAAGTCTTAGTTACCATCTGTGCAACAGGGGGAAGACTTCTAGCTGGAAACTGTGCCAAGGGTCACGATAGAGATAAATCAGGTATCCAGATTTAGAGACAGGTTTCAGATTAGGTCAGTCCTCCAGGCCAAGAGACGTTATCCAGATAAGGGCAGGTAGAGAGCAAGAAGTCTCACCAAGGAGAGAGTCCCTCATGTTGCCGAGCTTGGAGAGAGCTGCCAGGCCATGATAGACTGCAACCTCTGACCAGCAAGACCTCCCAACAACTTGTAGCCATTTTCGGGGAACCCCAGAATGGACTTAGCCATCACCCTGGCCAGTATTTAATTAAAGATTGCTCCAAATTTGTCTCAAAACTTTTGTTGTGGTCTTATTCTTCCATGGTGGGAATTAACATGAGGGAGTCTCACTGGAGAAACAAACTACTCTTTAGGGTAGGCTGCATGCCCAGAAGTAGATGCCCAGTAGAAAACAAACTCAATGGCATTTTTGGAGGCCCCTTGTCTTATAATGTCATGCCAGAGCTTTTCCTCTTATTAAAAAAAAAAAATTAAAAATTGATATATATATATTTGCTACGGGATGTCTTTCTGTATGCTGTGAATATGTGTGGCTCCCATTGGATAATAAATAAATCTGTTTTGGCCTATGGCTAGAAAGCTTACAGGATTTCCAGGCAGGAAACCCAAGCAGAGATACAGAGAGAAGAAGGATGGAGTCTGGAGAAACGCCAGCTGCTGCCGAAGGAGCAACAAGATGCCAGCAGACCGGTAATGCCACGGCCATGTGGCAACATATAGATTAATAGGAATGGGTTATTTTAAGATGAAAGAGTTAGCTAGCCAGAAGCTGAAGCCATAGACCATACAGTTCGTAATTAATATAAGCCTCAGTGTGATTATTTTATAAAGCATCTGCAGGACCAAGTGGGACAGAGAAACTTTTCAGCTACATATATTTCTTATATATGTTATATATATTCATTTATTTCTTCTCTCTCTTTACCCTATAAGTCCCTTGTGTATATAGTATGGCTTATGGCTTCCAGTTTAATGCTTTTATGGGGTTTCTGGGTATGCAAATAAATGGGTCTCTTTTTCTTGTGCTGTCTCTTGGGCTTTTTTCCTTATGTTTGCTTTGTCCTATGCTGATGCATTAGTTTTTGTTTTATCTTATTATATTTTATTTTATAATTATCCCTTAGAAGCCTGTTTGTTTTCTAATCAGAGACAGAAAGGGAGTAGATCTGGATGGGAGGGAAGGTGGGAGGAACTGGAAGAAGTAGAGGAAAGGGAAATAATAATAAAGATATATTATGTGAGAAAAGAAACCTATTTCCAATAAAAAGAAAAAATGTAAAGTGTTAAATAAATTTTAATGCATACATGTTATGAAATATTACAAAGCCAATAAAAATCATGTTTGTATTCTAAATGTCTCATAAACATGGCATTGTCATAGGAAAGAATACCATATGACATTTAAGCCGTATTACATACTTATGTTCAACACACTGAAAATGAACTTGAATAATACTGTTCAGGTTATGGAAAGGTTGATATAAGTTGGTGTTCCTTTGTTTAAAATTAGTATAAAATTATAAATAGGTGTTGATGATACACAAGACACTATGAGAAATGTGTTACACAGTCTTATGCTATAAATTATAATAAATTATCATAAAGATAAGGGGAAGGAAGTTTTTATAGGTAAAACAGCTTAGTCAGGTTTTTTTTTTGAAAACTTTCTTTTCCTAGCTATAATTTCTAAAATATATTCAAACAAGAAGGGGTAATTGCTGTGGGATGTCTTTCTGTATGTTGTGAATATGTGTTGCTCTGATTGATTGATAAATAAAGCTGCATTGGCCTATGGCAAGGCAGCTTAGAGGCAGGTGGGAAATCCAAGCAGATATACCAAGAGAAGAGGGGTGGAGTCTGGAGAGACGCCAGCTGCTGCGGAAGGCACAGCAAGATACCAGGAGGCTAGTAATGCCACGGTCATGTGGCAACTTGTAGATTAATAGAAATGAGTTAAGTTATAAGAGCTAGGTAGCAAGAAGCCTGCCATAGGCCATACAATTTGTAAATAATATTAAGCTTCTGAGTGATTATTTTATAAGCGGCTGCAGGACCTGGGGCCAGTGGGACCTGGAGCCGGGAGGGACTGGAGAAACCTTCCGGCTACAGTTAATTTCATAGTTAAATATAATAATTTTGAATATGTTTTAAGACATAGAAATTTTAGTGTTAGAATAAAATATTCTCCTACATCTGTAGTATAATTGGAAAAATGCAGTAGAAAAATTTTAGGCACAGATAATTTTGATCATTTTCTAGGTGGAGAGAGAACAGGAAATGGATCCAATGTCCTAAGTAAGCTCTCTAGGCATGTGCCTTTCCCAGAGGTTTTCAGGGACCTTGAGTTTGTTGTCACTGCCCAACCATTTGCCAAAGTTGCCATCTTCAGAGCAGTTACTTTGGGCTACTTACATTTCAGACCAAATCCCCCAAGCTGTCTAAAGCAATTAGAACTCTCATCCCACTCTACCAAATGTCGGCTGAGCCTCCTGGCACAGGCCTGTAATCCCAACCATTCTGGAGGCTGGACTGGTTAGTGTTTATTGTCATTTTGATACAACCTGGAGTTGGGAAGTGGGAGCTTTGGCCATGTCTATGAGAGACTGGCTTGATTGATTTACTGATGTGGGAAGACACATCCCATCCCTAGGCAGGTGGTCCTGGGTTGGATAAGAAAGTGAGCTGAACACGAGGCAGAGAGAGGGAGAGCTAGTAGGGATCATTCCTTCGTAGTTTCTTAATTCCTTTACCTCTTGAGTTCTTGCCCTGCCTGACTTCCTTCGGTGATGGATTGTGACCCGGAAGTATAAGATGAAACAAACCTGTCTCTCCTGCAAGTTGCTTTTGGTCAGTGTTTATCACAACATGAGCAAACTAGAAGAGAGACTTGTGTGAGAGGATTGCAAAATCAAGGGCTGCCAATGCTACAGAGTGAGTTCAAGTTCAGCCTGGGCATTTAACAAGATCCTCTCTTAAAAGAAAATGAGGGCTGGTATTCGGGACATTGGTAGTGCATTTGCCCAGTATGTGTGAGGCCGCAGATACAATTCCTACGATGGAAAGGGAAAAGTGTATAAGAAAGAGACTTTTCCTTTTTTTCCCATTGCAAATTAATTTTTGTTGTTAAGTCCTCATTAAAATAGTTGAAACCTTAATTGGAATGACCTTCATTCTCCTTTATTCCCAGCTGGCATCTGCATCACCCTGCCGGTACGCCATTCCCAGAGATTAGTCACCGAGTTTTAATGGAACTTGAAATATCAGGGGAAATGTACTTTTGTTAGTATTTCAGAAATAATCACGTTCCCTCAGTTCACTGATATTGAAAGACTGATTAAAATCAGATCCCAGACCAAACTCACCTGGACTCACCCTGAGTGATCAGCACTGGGCTTTGCTTGGTAGTATTAAGCCCTAAAAATTCCACCCTCCTGTGATTTAAAGCAATCCAGACTCAGCTTGAGGATTTATTGTCCAATGGAGACAGAATCCTCTTTACCTAGAAAGGGTGGTCACACCAGGTCATGCTGGGTGGAACTAAACAAGTACATGAAAGCCTAGGCTGGCAGCTGTCTTTGCCTATTAGGTAGTCTTTCTGGCCTAGAGCAGATGGTGCTGGCAGTCAGTCCCACAGCCCGCAAACACACAGGCTTTGACTTTTAACATTGTGTACATGTGTGCGCATATACATACAAATACAAACCAGCCACCCACACTTCCATACCATCTAGCTTCTAGGCTGGTCTGTCACGTGTCTTTTTAGGGTTTTCCAGTTCAGTGCTTGTCACACAGTGAACAGTCTACTTTTTTGTAGTGTCCTTGGTTAAATAAGGAAATGGTAAATAAGCTCACCTTTGCATAAAAGGTGACGATCCACAGAAAATATGCCAAAGAAAAGACACAATCCATGTGAACTTTTTCTTTGTTTGTTCTTATTTTGTTTCTTTGAGACAGGTTCTCACACAGGCCAAGCTGGTCTAGAATTATTTTTGTACCCGAGGATGATCCTGAATTTTTCATCCTCCTGCCTCTACCTCCTGAGTGATGGGATTACTGTGCCTGGTTTTATGTGGCGCTGCGGACTGAACTGGGTTCCTCATAAATACCAGGTGAGCTCCTTACCAGCTGAGCTACATCCTGAGACCTCGAATGTATTTTATCTGTAAAATGACCCATTAGGTGTCTTGTGGGAAAAGAGCATCACCAGGTATGGAGTATCACCACAGTGAGTGATCCCTCTCTACTTGGGTTGTGCTACGGTGATTGGGGGGTGGAAGGAGTGTTTTGCTCTGTCCTTAAATGAATCATCTTCACACCAGAGAAGTTCTGCCAATGAGAGCTGTGCTGGGGAACCAGAGCCACCACAGAAGGACAGCTCCGCCTCAGTTCACCCTCCGCCTCAGGAGAGCCTCCGATAGAACCGCAGGGAGAGCCAGAGGCATGCAGTTAAAGAGGTGGCAACTTGCATAGTCTCCTGAACTTGGTGCTGCAGTGAGGCAGGGATCCAATACCAAATATAGACCTCACAGTGACAGCAGGGATTTGCGTCTTGGTGCCTGGCAACACTTGCTGTTTCCATTATAATGGTCATGGTCATTAACTTTGCAATTACCTTTATTTGAACACCTATACACTAAGCACAAGGTGCCCAGTGCTTAGTAATTACTATTACCTCTCTAGAACACACAGTTACTTCTATGTTACAAAAGAGAAAATTTGGAACAGGCTAAATAGCTTACTGGGGCTCGCAGCTGGAGAAAGGCCTTCCTTCCCATCTCAAAAAATCCATTAATTTGTCCTGCAGGAGACCCATGCCCTTAGTCCCAGCCATGCAGGAGGCTGAGGCAGGAGGATCCTTTGAACCAGGGGTTCCAGGTCTGCCTTAGCAGTATAGTGAGACCTCACCTTTAAAAAAATAAAATAAATAATGACACTGCATTACCTAGACATGTTGCTTCTATCTGAATTCCAAAAGACCCTAGAGGGTGAGAAAGAAAGGCCAGAAGAGGGAGTCAGATCCCCAGGACTAGAGTTACAGAAAGTTGTGAGTCATCATGTGGGTGCTGAGAACCAAACCCAGGTCCTCTGGAAGAGCAACTAGTGCCCTTGACTCCTGAGCCATCTCTCCAGCCCCCAAAATCTAGTATTTAAACTACTGAAATTAGCACATAAATGTACAAAGTTCATAGACTATAAATCGAGTATATAAAGCAATCAGTTATTGGGGCTAGAGAGGTAGCTTAAAAGCAAAGAATGCTTGCTGCTCTTCTGTAAGATCTGAGTTCAGTTCTCAGCACCCACACCAAATGGCTGGGTAACCACCCGTAACTCCAACCCCCAAAGACATGGTGCCTTCTTCTGCCCCCCCCACCTTCACACACATGCCATATACACATACACAAACATAAAACAAATCCTTTTGTTTAAATCCCTGATTTTATTTTTGTGGCCCTGGGTGCATGTTTGTCCGTGTATGTGCAGGTACCTAAGGAGACCAGGCCTCCTTTCTCAGGAGCCCATCCTGTTTTGTGGAGAGCGCCTCTCACTGGCCTGGAGCTCACTAAGTAGATTAGGTTCCATGATTTAAAGACTTAGTGTGAAAGTATAGGAACTAAAAGAAATGGCATTGTCATTACTGCAGAAAAAATGGATAGGGTGGATTAAAGTGTTAGAAACTAGGCCCACACATTCAGAGTTAGTTGACTTTCTATAATCAACAAAAGCTAATCTTTTCAACGAATAGAGCTAGATTTCCTGAATAAATATGTTAAAAATTGAACCTCATCCTCTACATCCTCCCACCCTTGAAGAAGGAGAAGCAGCGGACAGCTGAACTCTCGAGACGTCAAGTCTGAGGCCCGGGGGGTGTGTTCCTTCATCTGCTTCACACCATAATGTTTCTCAAGAAGTGAATTCACAACTTCAGCCGAGAAAAGACATCATTTTTATGGTCGAACCAAAATATTCTGGTTGTGTGACTGAGCAGCTTCAAGATACCAAAACAGAAATCAGAGGACCACAGATGGACTTATTCACTAGAAGACACGCATGTCCTTGCCACTTGTGTGGTTAATATTGAGCTTGCATAAATGCTCATGGCTGCCCTCTGACAAGAATACTTGTCACAGCTGACACTGTTGAACACAGAATGTCTTCTGACTGGCCTGCCTGCTGTGCTGACTCATCAGAATGTGCATCCTCTCCTCTTTCTTAATAAATAATATAGCAATACAGGGCTTTTTCTGATAAAAAAAAAAAAAGAAAAGAAAAGCCCAAATATAAGAAACTATAGATGTGTTTTCTAATTTAGTAGTGTCTAGCATATTTATGGTGGATAAAGTCCTACTGTACCTGGTGACTTTTAAAGTCTAGATGACACCAGTGCTGGGTGCCAGACATCTAATCTACAGATTAGGTCTCCTCTGAAATCACATCTTATTTTTTGGAATGCTGATATGATTTAAACAGTCTCCATCCTCTGGTCTCCCCTTTTACATGGTAAGCAGTTTTTAAACTGATGCTAGTGTGTTTTTGTGGAGCAAGCGTGCCACTTTTAAATTAGAGACTGTGGGATTGTTCCAAGATTAATCTTAAGGAGTAATTGATACTTTGGATACATCTGTCACTGACTCTTCCTCGGGCAGGGGTGGGGGGGAGCCATGTCTGCTGCATTTATAGTAGGTGTAGAAGAATCTTGTTCATGTTAAATAGAAAGCTAACATCTCAGAGTTTTTCTGGGGGTCAGCCATCATGTGGAACCTGAGATGATGATGGAGAGGCTTCCATGAGTTTGTAAGACACGGGGATCTTTCTGTTCTGAAGATGAAATAAGACCCAAGGAATAACGGAATAATGGGAAACCAAGATTGGGCTTCACTCTTTCCAAAGGAAAAGACAGGATTCCTGATTCTCACTACTGGGAAAAAAATGGGTAGTGATTTGAAACAGTGCTAGCTGGGCGTCTGTGATTAAAACCAAATAAATAACGGTAAGATCCAGTCCTGATACTAACTTTGAAAAGCAGATGAGGAAGCCAGCTTATGTTGAGAATAAAACAAATCTTGGTATCTGTTACGGTATGGCTATGAAACCTCTCAAAACTCATGTGTTAAAGATTTAATCAGAACTGGTGCTTTGGGGAAGTGATTGGATCATAGTGATTTAATCAATGGATGACCCATTGATGATTTCATAATTTGATGGCCTTATTGAGAAGCAGTAGTCACAAAAACAAACAGACAAGCAAAAATCCACAGTATCTACAATTTAATACATTTTTTAAAAAAGAGAAATTTCAGGAAAAACAAAGACAAAACAAAACAAGAAGCAACTAATCTGGCTGAGGCCTTGATTTTAGACTTTCAGCTTTTAGAACTAAGAGAAAACAAATTTTAGTTGTTTAAATTCCTATGGTGTTGTGTTATTGTAGTCTCAGCAATCTAATAGGTGGCGATATTTTGTTTGTGTTCTAACAAACAAGATCAGAGGGTGGAGCTAGCCATTAGTTAACCATAGAGGTCTGGAGGTCTGTATAGACAGGAGGCAGGAAGTGACATGGCTGGGCAGAGAGAGGAGGGAGGAGGAGACAGTAGCTTGGCTCCTTTCGGTCTGAGGAGTGTGGAGGTAAGGGGTGGCCATGGCTAACTCCTTTACTTCTTTGATCTTTCAGCATTTACCCCAATATCTGACTCCGGGTGTTTATTATTAAGACCAATTGGAATTTGCACTACACTAATATGTCCTGGACCCTGTGTTTACTGGGTGTCATGTTTATGGATCCAATCAATCAAGGACAGAAAATTATATCTGTACTGAATATGTACAGATTTTTTTCTTGCCATTTTTTTCCTAAATGGTATAGTATAATGATTATTTACATAGCGTTTACAATATGCTAGTTATGTAGGTAATCCAGGGGTGATTTAAAGCATACAGGAGGGTGTACATAGTTTATATACACATCGTTTATAGCCGTTTTATATAAGGAGCTTGGGCATCCACAGGTTTTGGTATCTAAAGTGCTCAAAATCCATGTCCTACAGATCCTGCAGGGCAGCTATACAGCCTACTGATGGGAACATCGTAATTTAGTTAAGAAATAGCTTGGGATTGAGGAGCGATGGGACATCAGTTAATGGGTTCATTTGATCTATATCAGCTTCTCATGCATAAACAAGGAAATGTCACATAAAATGTTTGTGTTTAAGATCCCTTCTTTGTAACAAGGAAATATAATATGTGAATGTCTCAGAACTAGGTTTCTAAAGTTTAGGTTTCTAAAGTTACATTGTGTTGATACATCGAAGTCTTAAAATCATTCATTCAGAAGATTTAAATTTTTCGCAAGTATCCTGATTTTTAATTTCAATTAATGACAAAAGAGACATTTCAGAAAGTTATACTCCATGAAAGAAAGTAGACCAGCCTCCTAGGCAGCTCCACTTGCACCACTTTAGCCCTTAGCTATAGTTAGGAATCTTGGGTGCTGAATCCCTGCTCATTAGCGGCCACATGGGGGTGGGGGTGGGATGGGGGGAGCACTACTTCATCTAAGAATCGCTGATAAGGGGCCCACAGGAGGCTGTTGTCCCGAACCTGTCACATCTGCTGTGTGAGACCAGTTTTAGACAAAGTACTAGTAGTTAAGGGGCAGAGAGGGCAGATAGCTGGTTCCCGTTGAAAGGTCAAGGCTGCGATTACAGCTTGGTGTACTGCAAGGTCCCTTTGTCGAGTACAGGCTATACGCAAATGCTTGCCTGGTTCAGAGAGCCGGAGGTCTCTGGCTCCTGCATTCCTAGAGCTGAGCTCCTGCTTGTACAGCATCAGTCATCAGCCTGGCTTTACACATTTCCTGGGAAAAGGCAAAACGCACTGCCAGAGAAAAATCAAAATAAAACAGACTCAGCTGCCTCTGCTACTGAAACAAAGCAACCACCAGCAGAAGTGCCATGAGTTGGCAAACGCTCCTGTCAAGACGGAACTGACCAGTAGAGCCTCTCACGTGGAATGCCCACCAGAGAGCTGACAAAGAAAAAGAAAAAATTGATACATTGAAATCAGCAGAAGCTTGAGATCTGAACAGCAGCACAGAACAGAGCATCGGGGTGAGAGGTCTAGCTCCTCCGGTGCCATCATTTCACTTCCCATTCAGTTGTCTAATTCCGTACCTTGTGCTTTGACAGACTACAGGCATTTGCATTCAGCAACATCACCCTTCATACGATTTGTGAGCTAGATTCTCCCCATTTCTGATTCGGACAGGAAGGAGAGGAATTCAAGCGGAGGTTGGCAGGGCCATGAATTGCTTCTCAGCCTGCATGAAGCAGCTGTCGTCTCCAGAGGGAAAACTTCAATTTGGAGATTTTTGTCAAAGGCTTTGCTTGTTTGTTTGTTTGTTTCCTTCTTTTCCAGCTTTGCAAATTTGAATTTCATAAACATCTGGGCATGTTTGCGTGACTGCAGAGAGTACCTACATTACTGATTTCATTTTAAAAGTTCATTTAAAAGATATTTTGAAATCATTTAGACGGAGCTCTCATCTGAGAAGCCCTGTGGAGAGGGAAATCTCCGAGGATGAAAAGGCAATTCCCAACCCACAGTTAGCAAGTTGAGTGTGGAAGCTGCATGTGACTCTCAGCCTTCTCCACCAAAGGGTGGGGAGGATGGAAGGGGCCTGCATAACTAGACTTTCCAAAGTTGCATCTTCTTCTGAGTCCCTACCAGTACTTTTTGTGTTCCTTGAGACACAGTGGCAGTCATGTGTCTGGGACCTAGAACTCAACCACTTTTAGGAACTTCCTCCAAAGGGTGATTTTTAATTAAAGCTCACTGTCTGTTCTCCCTAACAGGCACTCTTGTGGTTGACTGGATCTCTTTCTCACCTGGTGCTAATGTTATTGTCTTAATGCAAATCAAATGTAAAGGACACTACTTTCAACCACTTTTGTTTACTTGGTGAGGTCTTGTTTCCACCCCCAGATCCCTCTGGCAGTGTTGGAATGCTTCTCCAGGTGGATTCAGTTCTGCAAGTATCCTCCAGCACCATGCTCACACACCTGTGAGAACACTCACCCTATCAGAAATGTCCCTCAGTCCTGGATAATAAACTTCTGAAGGTGAGAATCCATGTATGAGTCCTCTCTATAAAGAAACACAGAATGACCCTTTAAAGTATGATTTTGAGCCCACTCTATAAAATTGGGTCTTTGTGTCCAAAGGTTTTGCATCCAAAGATTCAAATAACCATGAATCAAAAATGTTGGGGGGAAAGTTACGTCTGTACTGAACACGTGCTGACTCTTACACAATACAGTCATGACTACTTTCGTAGTATTCATAGTGTATTAGATATTTTAAGACATTCAGAGATGACTTAAAGGATATGGGCCTGTGTGGGTTATTCACAACAGCTTCCCAGCTTCCTACATCATTTTATATAAGGGTCTTGTACATTGAAAAATTTTTGGAAGGGAGTCTTGGAGCCAAATTCCCAAAGATCCTTGAGGTCACCTGTATTCCTAGAGTCCAGCATTGTCACTACAAACAGCTGATATGTGATCATCCTCACAGAGTTGAACTGCCTAAGTTTCACTGAAGACAAAAACACTCTTGAGCATCTCTATTATATGAAGACTGGTCTGTAACTAAGGTCCTGAAGAAAGCTATGTAGAGAAGGTGGCAGTGGCTGACACACCCTTTGCAGGATAATTCCCTAAGCAGGAACAGAAATGGTGAGAGATGTGGAACATAGGGGAACATTTTTAAGGAAAGAGCAAAGCCACATCTTTCAACTCTGAAAGCTACCATGCTATTGTTAGAGTTGGAAGTGTGTTAAAGACCTTACCCATGATGTCTCCTCCTCTTTCTCTGTTTCATAGAGCAAGGCAAGGATTAAAGGTGTGTGTGTGTAGGGGGTGGGGGGCAATTAAAGCAGTTATTGGCTTAGTTGGCTTATCCCCATGAGCAGGATTTTTTCTTAGCTCTGCTTACTCCGTTCGTTGCCTATATGAATTACACTAGAAAGGGGTTTGCCATTAGGAGTAGGGCTATGATTTTTGACCTTGTGCTGTCTTAGCACTGAGGGCCTCATTCATTAACTGTCATTTGCTGTCTGCTAAACGCAATAACTACTGGCATTGTAGCAATCACCTACCAGATTCTTTCTCTCAAGTTTATTAGTAGTTTCGTTCACTATTATAAAAAGCTTACCTAAAACTCACAACTTTCTACACTCTATCTGAGTTGGGGAAGGCTTAACAGTTTTGCAAAGTGACACTACTGTGTGCAATTCAACACAAACTGTGTGTTTCTGGGATAGAGCATTCATGAATTTTAGTCATTGTTGGTTTAGTTCCCTGTTCTTTGCAGCTGAATGACTGTCTGGTAATATAACATAGGCAAGCCCACTTGTGGCTGAAGTGTGGCTGTTATCTGTCAGAGCAATGCCAGGGCTTAAATGTTGATGTATCATATCCTGAGCCTTTATTTCTAGACCAGTGGGTGGATGAATAGAAAGAACTGAGGAAATAAAACATCCTCTGTTTCAGGGAAGGAAGAGGATTATGGGCCCATATTATTGCCATTAGGTGTGAGATAAAGTGTGGGTGTGTGCTGTGAGAGAGCGTGTATGCTGAGGAATCCTACTGGAGCCTGCGTTCTGTGAAGGGGTCCAGAAGGGGCATTTAAGAGTTTCTTCCCCAATGTTACCACACTCCTCCTAAATAACACCCTGATACTTAGAGGCGAGACAACACAATTTTATCCTGAGAACACAGATTCCAGTTTCCTTCAGACGCCACATCTAATGCCATTCTGCCGCTGCAGGAGGAGGTGGTCCAGGGAAGAACGTCCTTGTTAAGAAGCACATTATAGACAAGAGCCAAACCAGTCAGTAGAGAAGATATTAAATATCTTTGTAGCTTAAGGAAGAGAAGAGATGATGCTAAAGGAATTGAAATAGAGATATACAATTGCTTTTGTGAGAAACAGAAAGAGAGAGAGAGAGAGAGAGAGAGAGAGAGAGAGAGAGAGAGAGAGAGAGAGAGAGAGAGAGAGCCTTGTAGCCTAGACTGGCCTCAAACTTGCTATGGAGTAAGGATGACCTTGAACTTCTGACTATCCTACCTCCACCTCCTGAGTGCTAGGATTTCAGGTACACATACCACCATGCTTCATTTGTGCAAGGCTGGGGGCTGAACCCACGGTTTCCCACAGGCTGGGCAAGCACCGTACCAACAGAATCACTTCTTCTCCAGCCCTAAGACTGCATCTTTCTGCTCCCTTCCTCTGGGTGTCCTTGCTCTCAGAACATCTCTTATGTTTAAGGTATTGTGGTCATCATTCATCTTTGCCTGAAGAGCAAAGACGCCAGCATGGGTCCTGGGTAAATATAGCCGGACACTCCTCTATAGGAAGCGACTCCAGCTGAAGAACAAAGAGACAATAACAGGACCTCCAGCTGCTCTGAGGGGTGTTCTGGAACTCAAACAGCTGCTTCCGGAAGTGTTATCCCCACCTTTCACAGCCTTTCGGCGGAAATGCTTATTAGCTCACTCATGGTAGAAGATCTTTCCAATTGGGTAAGTTGATGTAAAAACACACGGTGGGAGTTGGTGAAGCTTCCTGAAGGAGCCCACCTCAATTTGCAGCTGAGTTCATCCGAGTAGAAGGGTAACCTAGTGTGATGCTCTGTCACAGATGTGGGACCAAGTGCCTGGGATTGATCCTGCCCATGTATTCTGAATTATGTCATTTCTGGTACTGGATTATGATTTCCAAACTAGTGTTGACGGAGGGCAGGGGTGTGGTGGGTGTGGGAGGATGTGCTTCACCCCACCGCCACACCCCATCCCCGTACACTCCCATATGTCTTTCTGCTGGACAAGCGGAAAGGAAAAAACAAAGCCTCTCCTTCTCCCTGGTATATCTGTTATGTTTGCAGTTGCCTGCCTTAGGTGGGTGTATTTTCTTTGTTCACGTTATCTTCTGTGTATCCTTGTCTGTGTCTTAATCCTGCCCTAAAAGGCTGCAAGTCACATTAGATTAGCTCTACCTGAGTGACCTCATTTAACTTAATTACCTCTTTAAAGATCAGATACTTCAGGGCATACATTTTGAGGTTCTGACATTTCTGAATAAATGTGCTTACAATACTGGCTTGGATATAAGAAACAGAACTGAGAGCCTGCGAGACGGCTGAGGAGATAAAACTGCTGCACAAGCCTGGTGCCATGAGTTCATCCCTCAGATCGTACCCTGGGAGGACAGAACCGACTCCTGACGGCTGTCCTTGGACCTGCACACCTGTACTGTGTCAGGTTTGCTTGAGAGCGTGTGAGCATGCACACACACACACACACACACACACACACACACACACAACTTAAAAATAAATATTCATCAAGAAGCAATAGAAAGATGGAGTAAACTGAAAGCTGGGTTTTATGAGGTGGACTCTGTTTAGGGAACAACTTGGTTTAGAAGGCTTTACTCTGTCCATCACCTGAGGGGAAGGACAAAAATAAAAAAATGAGTCTTGTGAGAGGGACGCGGGTTAAAGAGCAGCTGGGTGGTGTAAAGAGCTGTGTTTTCTCTGTCCATCACCTGCCTACCAGGTCTCAGCCAATGCATCTTGCCAAGGCCAGTGACTCAGCAGAGCATGCAGCCAGCAGCGACTGAATGACAGCCTCCACGCAGCTACTCTGGGTTTGTCTACACAGAGAAGCAGAGTAACTAATGAGCCATTATGACTTGTCTCTTGGTATTTCCCTCTGGAAATGCATGTCCACTGCAGTGTGTCTTTTCTGGACACCTCTGCATCACTTCAGGGTTATAAAGCAATGCAGCAAGGACTGCTGCCCCGGGCCTTTCACCCCCATTATTCTCAAGGCTGTTTGCTTGTCTGACTGACACAGAGAAGAGCTGGATGGCTCCAACCCCTGACAAATGCAGCCTGGAGCAGGTACACAGGGATGTGGTGCTTTGCAGTGTGTTTAAGTCAAAGCACAGGGTTTCTCTTTGAGTTTTCTCTGTACCCAGAAATGAAGTTAGTCGGAATGGTATAACCCGAAACCAGAAGTAAGAAGTCCTGAAGCTCACTCCTGCTACAGAGCGAGCCGGCTCAGCATCCTCGACACCCTCCAGAGTTACCTGAAGCAGTTACTCTCCCTTGCTGCTGAAGAGCTTGGGGTTGCCGTTAGATGGAGCTCGATGAGAGAAAGAACAGAAGATGCAGGATTTTTGTGCATTAGACAGAGGTTTTCCTAGAAAACCCAAAGTCTACTGGAATAGTTAAAGGGGTGCAGTTCATTCTTGGGTCTTACTTCAGAGTAAAAGATGTCACTCGGTGTTATCGGGACAAAGCAGTAAACGCTGACTCTCAAGGGAAGTGAAATTTGGAATTGTGGGCTGTGAAGTCCAAGGAACGACAGAAACATCCATCCACAACACCACAGACACACACATAGAGACAGAGGCAGAAGGAGAGAGGAGGCAGACAGACAGACAGACAGACAGACAGAAGACATTATATTATACTAGAGATCAAAACAAAGGTGTAAAGAAAATAAAAATAAATCACTAGCCACATTTATTTACATACTTCATTAAATCATAGTAAGAGATCTGCATGTTGTAAGCAATGAAGAGATTATGGATTTTAAATCTGCATGCATTTTTATGAACTAGTTTGTATTGATCAGTTTGAAAGGAGTCATTTACTTTTTCTTTTTCAGTATGTATTTCTTCATTCATTTTGTACTGCTAAAACAGAATGCCTAAGACTGGGTACATTTTAAAGAACAGTGACTTATTAGTTCTGGAAAGTTCTTAGAGGCTGGGAAGTTTAGGTAGAGGAACATGTATTTGACAGGCTTCTTCTTGTGGAAGCACTCCCATGGAAGGTGAAGGGCCAAGAGAAAACACAAGTGAGAAAGACGTTTAAGGGAACGCCTTCTTCTAACAGCAGCCCACTTCCAGATGAAAACTAATTCACCCCACCAAGAAAGCAATTCATTCAGTAGAGCAGAGACCTTAGTATGTAATCAATACTTAAAGGCTCCACCCCTAACGGCATGTGTTGGGGATTATATTTCCAGCATATGAACTTTGGATACAAGTTCAAACCAGAGTGATAAGAATCTATAAAACCATTCAATCTATGCGGAGACCACTTTCCCTGCCAAGTAGTGAATGCTAATTAACATACCAGATGAGATATGCTTATAAACTGTGTGGATAAATCTACATATATATTCTGGGTGGTCTTTCCTGCAATCCCAGTATTTGGAACGCCGAGGCAGGAGGATTGTCAGTTCAAGACCACTCTGAGCTCTATAGTAAGATCTTGTCCCTTAAAAAAAAAAGGGTTCAAATATGTGTGTGTGTGTGTGTGTGTGTGTGTGTGTGTGTGTGTGTGTGTGTATGCATGCACTGGAGTGGTCTAGATTATAGAGTGAGGATAATTTTAAAAACAGAGTGTCCTCTACTTAAAGCATAATACATACTTTTGATATAAATAGATGGGTGTGAATGAAGCAGGATTAAAGCAGGAATAGTCCCCACAAAGTCCTGCACTGCGGTCCTCCCCACATCTGTGGTAGACATCCCTAAGTCAGCGAAGCAGCTCATGTTTTCATAGAAAAATGCTCCAAGGGGCCACAATCTAGGTTGGGACTTGAGGAACTGGAGGAACTCTGGGAAAGCAATCACCTTAGCTCTTCCACTGGGCCTCAGTTGATACCCACACATCCATCTGGCTCTGAGTCTGTTCACATCAAATGAGGAGGTGGTGAGGAATCCACTACCTGCTAGCAAAGCTCAAGGAAGCTGTTTCCTCCCAAAGAACAAGGGATCCCAGGGAAGGGTGGAAGGAGAGTTAGAACAGGATGCAGCATAATGAAAGACTGTTGCATCATTAGTTTCTGTTTCTGCATCCAATCTGACTTTAGTTCGTTGGGTGAGACCATGCTGGTTTGGGTTTCTATTCTTGCATTTAACCACTTTTAAAAAGAGGGTGTAGACACCCTCGGAGCTCAATGACTGGCGAGTGACAGAAATAAAAAATAAATTAAAGAATTAAAGATCACATGGCCTTCCTAACTTGGGCCACCCGAGGATGACCTGTTGTTTGGTGAGATGAGGGTGGATGTTGGTAAATGACTACATTTGGTAAAGGGCAGGTCTACAAAAAGGATGGTGCTGTTGCTTTGCGTTTATATAATGCTTTGCAGGTTTCAAAGTATTTCACTCTCTCATTTGACGCTCACGGAAGCACAGTGGAAGAGTCGGGCTAATTATCAACCAACCCGTCTCAGAGATAAGCTGAGGCTCCAAATACTTAAGGGATTTCCCAAAGGTCACACGGAAGTTGTTAGTGTGGGCCCTGAGCTTTGGTCTATTGACTCTAAGTCTTCAGACCTCTGAGTGACGTGTTCTTCCGGATGTCATGAATTAGAGCACAGAGCCTCTGAAGAAAAGGACAATGGTCTGTGTTTAGTCCTGGGGTGCTGTGGATATGGCTATATGTAAATAAACTCTGATTGGCCAATAGCCAGACAGGAAGTATAGGCGGGACTAACAGAGAAGAGAATTGAGGGAACAGGAAGGGAAGGGGGAGACTGCCTGGAGCTGCCGCCAGGACAAGGAAGATGTAAAGTACCGGTAAGCCATGAGCCACGTGACAAAGTAAAGATTAATAGAAATGGGCTAAACATAAGAGTGAGAGCTAGACAATGACAGGCCTGAGCTAATGGCCAAGCAGTTTAAATAATGTAAGAGTCTGTGTGTTTATTTTATAAGTGGGCTCTGGGACTGGTGGGACTTGGTGGCGGGAGCTGGAGAGAAATTCTCCAGCTACAAATGGCGCCCAACGGCTCGAGTTTTCACCTTAAACCTGAGAATATTTAATAACCAATTCTAAACAGAGCCAAAAACAGGTTCCTGCTTCATGTCTCATACAGGCAGCTAGATGCCGCAAAACGCAGGATTGAACTACTGGTGGGTTCCTGGTCTGCGCGTCTGACTGGCAGTATGGCGGAAATAAGGCGTCTGCCAGCAGCACATTACGCTGTGTAGTAGATGTAGTCTTTACTACTATATATTAAAAAAAAAAAAAAAAAAAAAAAAGAGGTTTCTGGGCTACACGCTACTTTGATAAAAGCGTGGACCCACTATTTCTGAGAGTTACGGCTCCCATATAAGAGTAAGAGCTAGACAATGATAGGCCTGAGCTAATGGCCAAGCAGTTTAAATAATGTAAGAGTCTGTGTGTTTATTTTATAAGTGGGCTCTGGGACTGGTGGGACTTGGTGGCGGGAGCTGGAGAGAAATTCTCCAGCTACACTGGGGTTTTCAGGCTAGCACTATTGACCACATCGTCGGGGTAGGCTTGTTTTTGTGTAGCTTATCTTTGGTAGAGTCTCTGCCCTCTGCCTTCTACATGTCAGTAGCACACCTCAGCCTATGACGTCTGAATTCATCTCCAACCAACTCGGACAATGCTCCCTCGGTTGAAATTGATGATTTGGTCTTTTCACCACAGTGAGCTCACAGAAGAAATCCTGTCAATTCCTGTGGAAGCTAATACGTATTCTGAGAATTGTTTAGTGACACTGGCCAAAAGATGAATTCAAATGGAAGATGAAGGCCAAGGATGTTGCTTTGTTGGATTAGTAATGGTTCCTAACAAGCCAGAGGCAAGTCCTATGGTAACTGACCTTGTGGTGGATATGGCATGGTTGATGTGGAAGGTAGGAAGAGGCAGAGATAGTGAAAGGCTTCTAGGAGAGGCCGGAGCTTGAGTACCGTGAGACTGAGACTATTTCTGTCTTTGCTACCAACTGAGTAGTAAGACCTTTGGAAGATCATTACACTTTTCTGGACACAGAGTCGGCATTCATAAAATGAAAAGGTTGGGCTGTATTGCCTTTAGATACCTCCCAACAGAAATATTCATGTGTGCTTATGTGATACCCATTGGAGAACATTGGGATCATAAATTCCACATGTTCCTGAATCTAACTCCAACAAATCAGACACATTAATAATTCCATAGAAAAATGCATAGCCATTCATACTCAGACAGAAAAATAAAGATTACTAGCAGCCTTGAATCGTGAGGATGGATTTTGTTGTCAAGTTAGGTTTTGCAAGGGCAAACAGAAAACCTTTTTGGTTTTCAGACATTAGGCTTCAGATCTGTGGACATTACATTGTTATAGTTACTCCATTTCACCATTGATAATTGATTAACAAACTCTATTACCAAAACCTGAAGTCCATTAAACCAAGGGTACTTTTCAAACTCTCTGGAAGGTTGCGTTTCATTAACACATAAGATCTACTCCTCGTATTTATTTTCTTGGGTCTTAAATGTCAAAGCTGCCTCAGTTGGCATGCTCTCATTCTATTATCTCATCATTATGCAAAAATTTGTATATGGAAAAAGTATGAATGCATTTTAAATATCCTTTTTAATATAAAAGCATATGATAAGTTTCATGAGCTACCACCTGGTGTGTAGTAATGAAATGAGAATTTATCAAGCTAAATCTAACTCATGGGGATCTAATGATTCAATTGTTGGGTTTTGTGAGGGTCATACCAACCTGTACTCTGGGGAAATGAAAGGGAAAACAAGCCAGTGAGTACTGGTCCCAAGACAGTGGTGTCAGTGCAGGCAGAAGCTCCTGGCTCCCGGCTAGCACATGTCTCAGGTCCTCAGGTGGGGTCAGTCTGACTCCTGTGCATCTCAGTTCTCAAAAGTGCTATAAATAGTGCTGCCAAGCACAGCACTTTGCTTCACTCAATCAACACTTCCCACTGTCCACTGATTACGCTTCGCAGAAGGACATGGAGCTAAATATGCCGAATAGAAAAGGCATGCTCACTGCAGAAAAAAAGCTATTTGCAATTAGCACCAACCCGTCCATTGGTGAGGAACTGAGAGCAAGATATGCTTGCCTCACTCTGTGTGTATGAAGCTGTGGGTGACACTTCAACTTTAGATAGTTGAACCCACAGAGAAGTCAAGAGATAAACTGGGTGAGGGAAGAGCAAAAGAGAAGAGAAGAGTTGGTGAAATGGTATTGGTTATTGGTTATAGAAATTGCCCAAAAATATCCAGCCATTCAGTTGTCTAGTTTGTGTTATTACATACTCAAAATGATACTACCACTAGTTATTATAATAAATATCAAGTACTGTGATAAGTATTGGGAGTATGGTGAGGAACAAGATATTTGAAATGTATAGATTAGTGGTATAAACAGATAATGAACAAGTAAGGAGAAGGCATCTAGTTTCAGAAAATGATCATTGCTGAAAAGGAATCAACCACATGATAAACTAGTATTTGTCTTAGTTAGCTGGAATTGTCAACTTGACACCTCCTAGAGTCATCTGAGATGAGAGCCTCAACTGAAAAATTGCCTAGGTCAGATTGGCCTGTGAGCATGTCTGAGAGGGATTATCTTGATTATGAACTGGTGTAAGAGGGCAGCCCCCTGTGGGCAGCACCACCGGCTGATGGCCCTTGGCTGCATGAGAAAACTAGTAGAGAGCCAGAGTAGCCAGCAAGCAGGCAGGGCTCCTGAAACAGCGCCTGCTTCCAGGTTCTGCCTTGAGCTCCTGCGCTTACTTCCCTCAGTGACGGATTCTGGCCTGGAACCCAAATAAACCCTTCCTTCTGAAAGTTGCTTTGGATCAGAGTGTTTTATCACAAAAACAGAAAGAAAACTAGAAGAGCATTCAACCTGTGTCAGATGCTTTTGAAGGGACTCTCAGTGAGGTCCTTTCCAGGAGGCGAGAAACTACAAACTAAAGCCAGGGAGGGGGAAGATGGAAGACTGCTGGGAGGAAAGGGAAGGGGGCAGGGGGAGGGGGGGGAGTTAGAGAAGTAGCAGGGCTGCAGGGTCTGGTAGATCCCAGATGTCTGTTGTTTATAGCAAAGGCTGTGAGTGGATATTGAAGGCTCAAAACCAAGGTCAGGTCATTTGGGTTGATGGTTTTTAATGAACATGCCTGCTGCTGTTCATTTTCTGGTGTGGATACTTTTTTTATAATCTATGTAAACAGACATCCACAGGTATCATTTTGCTAGGGATAATAGCATTTACAGTGACATCAGATGAATTCTACCCTAACCTGGACATATTGGACAGAATATTTAAGACTAATATTATATTTCCTTTTGATCTTTATCCTACCTGTTGAAAAATTCTAATATCTTTCCTCACATAGACATGTCTTGATAATTATACTTATGTTTTCCTATCATTCTTTTTTTTCCAGGTTGAGATGCAGAATTAGCATTGCATCTAGAAAGAAATATGTCCAGGTTAGATGCTGCTGTCAACTTCTCAGAGTTCTTGAAGAAGTGCTCAGAAGGGTGGAAGACCATGTCTGCTAAAGAAAAGGGGAAATTTGAAGACATGGCAAAGGCTGACAAGGCTCGTTATGAGAGAGAAATGAAAACCTACATCCCCCGCAAAGGGGAGACCAAAAAGAAGTTCAAGGACCCCAATGCACCCAAGAGGCCTCCTTCGGCCTTCTTCTTCTGTTCTGAGTATCGCCCCAAAATCAAAGGAGAGCACCCCGGCTTGTCCATCGGGGACGTGGCGAAGAAGCTGGGGGAGATGTGGAACAACACCGCTGCGGATGACGAGCAGCCCTACGAGAGGAAGGCTGCCGAGCTGAAGGAGAAGTACGAGAAGGATATCGCTGCCTTCAGAGCTAAAGGAAATCCCGATGCGGCGAAGAAGGGGGTCGTCAGGGCTGAAGAGAGCAAGAAAAAAAAAGGAAGAGGAAGATGAGGAGGAGGATGAAGAGGATGAGGAAGAGGAGGAAGAACAGGAAGACGAAGATGAAGAAGATGATGCTGCTTCTTGTGTTCCTCCCGGCAAGTTTGCACTAAGAATGCGTATGAGGACATTTTGCCTCTCGGCTTCTTAGGCTCTCCTTTGTCCATGTTTAGTTGATTTTCCTCCGCGAGGCACCGAGTCGCCCAGTGCCCGTCCGGCTCGCGCTTGCCCCAGTGCTGTCTCTAGCCTTTCTTTTTCTTGCCACTCTATCTTTCTATACAGTAAAAGTAAATTTATTTATTTGTTTGTTTGTTTGTTTATTATTTATTTATTTGATTTTTCGAGACAGGGTTTCTCTGTATAGCTTTGTGCCTTTTCCTGGAACTCACTTGGTAGTCCAGGCTGGCCTCGAACTCACAGAGATCCGCCTGGCTCTGCCTCCCGAGTGCTGGGATTAAAGGCGTGCGCCACCACCGCCCGGTTAAGTAAAAGTAAATATTAAAATAATGCCCTATCTAGAGAATTGGAGCCAGATGAGAGTGGAAGACAGGAGAAAGAAAAAAAAAAGCAATGTATTAATTTTGAACAGAGGAGTAGTTAGTAACATGTACATCTAAAGGTTTAGGTGCCCTTACTTTGAGGGATATTTGAGTGACACAATTAAGACAGTAACTTATACATATAAAATTATTTTGACTCTAAAGACACATAGATGAAACCTTTATGGCAGTTGCTGAAGTAAATATAGTGTATGATACAGTGGGGCTATTTGATGGTTATAAAGTGAGACTGGCAAAAGATATTCTCATACTTTTGAGACTGTGTAAGAGCATGTGTTGTAGAATATGATTGTAAGGTGTGTTACTTTTGTTTATGTTGCATTTGTTTAACTCTGTGAAGCTGTGTTACTTTGCCTGTCTAAAACACCGGATTGGTCTAATAAAGAACTAAACAGCCAATAGCAAGGCAGGAAAAAAGATAGGCAGGGCTGGCAGGCAGGAAGAATATATAGAAGGAAACATCTGGGAGGAGAAAGAAGGAGCCAGAGGAGGAGGACATCAAGGGCCAGCCACCCAGCTACACAGCAAGCCATGGAGTAAGAAACAAAAAAAGGTACACAGGAATAGAAAAGGAAAGGTCCTGAGGCAAAAGATATATGGAATGATTTTAAGTTAAGAAAAGCTGGCTAGAAATAAGCCAAGCTAAGGCCAGACATTTATAAGTGAGAATAAGCCTTCATGTGTGCTTTATTTAGGAGCTGTGTGGTGGGCCTCCCAAAGAGAAAAAGAGCAAAAACAAACAACAACAAGCATGGACTCTACTCTAGGAATTTTTAACTAGATTGTCAGGTGTGACCCTAAAAAAATTAGGAGACATAAGAATTAGCTTCTACATTCACAGAAGAGTAACTGAGACTTGGGTTAGACTGACCACGAACAGGGCTTGCAGGACATGAGGTGTTATTTGAACTCAGGTCTGTCTGAACCCAGTCTGCATATGCTCGCTCACATATCACTTGCCACAAGGTAATAGCCCAAAGAGTTTTTTCTTTCCTGATCCTGTATTGTTAAGTCTACTAAAAACCTCTTTTTATTATTTGATGATTCTCCAGAATTTAGACACACACACACACACACACACACACACACACACACACACACACACGTTTCCTGTCCTATAACTCCCCAGGCAATCATCTCGATCCACCAAGCTTGACTCATTTCTTCTGTTCATCTTCCCCATCTGTTTGCTCGTCCTAGCCACCCTAATGCTATCTTCATCTCCATGACATCTCTTTAGATCCCTGCACAAAGGAACCACCTGCTGCAAGACCTCATTGCTTCCAGCCTGCTAGGTTGAAAGAATCTCTGAAATGGCCTGCAATGATGCCTACCTGCTAATATTTAACCCTTGTGGAAATCCATCCTCTTGAGCATGGAACACCACAGCAACCCACTTGAAATGATTGAAATAGATGATGTGTAATGGGATGTCACTTCCAGGAGAAGGCAAGACAAAATTCAGCAAGGCCAGATGCCAGATGAGGAATTGCATTGTGGGAGGCTCCATGGCAAGGAGCCAAGGAAAGCCTCTGGCAAATGGCCACTGCCAACCTGAGGTTCCCAATCTGGTTGTCCTTGAAAAGCCGAGTCCCACCAGTAGCCATACCCAAATCCTGCCCTTCAGAAACAAATGCTTGTTGAAGCTGCTAAATCTTGAGATAATGTATTTTTCAGCAATGGATAACTTCTGGGAATGTAGTTGTTTGTGTCATTTTCCATTCCCAGAAGCCTTTAATGACTGTCATTTGCCTTTAGAAAAGAGCTAAGCTCCTCAGTCTGACAGTGGGGAGACTTTATCTTCAAGTCCCAGCGTGTCAGTTAATAATTAATTGAGGATTATTGATAGTTGAAGGCAGTAGTGTGTAATTCAGATATCAACTGATGCCACACTGTCCTTCAGGGCTAAAGAAAATTGGTACCAACATCTAATACAAACTGTGTGGGAAATCCAGCACCCTCCCAAGATATCTGTTTCCTGGTGGATTTAAATACTCATACCCACATCTGGCCTTATTTTGCTTCTGCTCAGTTAGCATGTTGATTCTCTCTTTATCCCACAGACACTATTATTTTATAAACTGCCAACTCAATCCTTTTTATACACACACACATACACACACACACACACACACACACACACACACACACACACTATACAATACTGCTATATGAAGCAGATTTCACAAAATTTTAAGGATTTATTTTATAGCTCAAATAATGTAAGTTGAATATTAGATATCACTATTAGAATATTTGGTAATGTGAAAAAAATATCCTGTACATTTATTTTAGTTTGCAGTTGCATAAAGAAACACTACCAAGACACTATAGAAATTTTCTAAGGGGAAAAATGGACCCTATAGCCACCCTCTCAGTCCTCTGGCGGACACCCCCTGCCCAAACATAGGCCATGCCTGTCAGAAGACCAGGTAGGCCCACTGCCCAAAGAACCCCCCAACTCTTGCTGCTCCCTTGGGTAGAAACCCCTTGCCCAACCACAGGCCATACCTTCTAGAAGACCAGATACACCACCCACCCTATCTCCAGTTTCCCCTCCACTCCTCATTATATCCCAGCCTCATCTGAGATGGACACTCCCTGCTGAACCAGCTACCATGCTGGCCACCATAAAAGCCCTCAAATCTAGTGGAGACCCTCTGCTAAACCACAGGTCACACAAGACAGAAGACCAGAGAGGAAACAGAAACCAAGGAACAAAATACCCATCCAATAAAGACAAACCGGAAATTGGCACCTAGACCTCTAATCACCACAAACCCAGATACCTAGATGCCAGAGTAAGAATGCAATCAGCAGCAGCCAGGGCAATATGGTACCATGAGAACCCAGCTATCCTACTGCAGCAAGTCCTGAATATTCCAACACAAGTGAAAAACGAGAAAAAAAATCCTAAAATCAACTTTATGAAAATGATAGAGGCCCTTAAAGAAGAAGTGAATAAATCCCTTAAAGAAATTGAGAAAAAGACAAACAAAAAATTGGGGAAAAAATGAGTAAATCCCTTAGAGAAAGCCAAGGGGGAAAAAACCTAATAGTTTAAGGAAACTAATAAACATGTTCAAGGCCTGAAAATGGAAATAGAAGCAATAAAAAAACTGCCAGTGGCTGTGTCAGAGGAGCAGCAGGTGGCAATTGACTTCAAGAGATCAGATAATGCAAGGCACTGATGGGTGAATCTTAGATAGCAAGACCCTGAGGGCTTTGGCTCCAGAATGTCTGTTGCTGCTGCTATGTTTTTACATGTTTGCTGCTGCCATTTTTCTCTGGTATCCAGAATGGTGTGAATGGGTGTGGTGAGGATACCCACTGCCTTTAATGTAGTGTGATTATCTCATGGAAATATCTTATTCTACTGGGCATTTTTACATGTGGATTATTATGTAGATGACTTCCTTTAAAGCTGTACTGTTTAACTGAAACAGTAATTTTACACAATAATAGTGTTAGCTTAAATAGAATTTTGATGGTTTAGGGTTTTTAATAAATACAGTAAGGGGTCGTGATAGAGGTTAGTGAGAAAATTAATATAGGTAAAGTCAGGATATGGTGTTGTCCCACCCCAATAAAGCAGGGGCTGAAGAAGATGGCAAATAAGAACAAGGAACTGTCACATACCTAGGACTTATGAGCTTCTCTTGAGGAGCTGTACAGACTGTGTGGCTTAGGTTAATGATTAAGAAAAACAATTGAGTCCCAGAAGCTAAGATAACTCAAATTTTCAAGATCTTAATATTGGGGGATGTATTCATGAGTTTCAGTGTGTATCATAGCTAAAACAAAGCTTTAAATGATGACTTAAGGTTAGATTAAGATGTTTCTGTTAATGGCTTTGAGGTAGAAAATCTTGGGGAACAATTTAAAGTTTATAAAGGCATACTTTTAATAGTTGAACAAGGGACTCATTGAAATCGGGTAACAGGAACAATGCAGCCTGGGTATTGCTGACTGATGTACTTGTCTTGCGAGGATGGGTTGGTGATCAAGGATGATGATTAATTCCTTGTACCCATTTCTACCCTCAGCTTCCTGATATAAAAAACTGTTGATGAGTGGGTATACACCCTGAGGATTTAAAGTAGAGCTGACTGCTTGTTTTTCATATATAAAAGTTTAGATTTGTAATTATTTTAAGATTTCTTTCAAGATTACCTTTTGAGATAAATAATAAAGTGATTGGTCCTTTCTTTGTAACTGCAAAATGCAGCCTGCCAGCAAAAGAAATGGCTGAAAAAAATACCTTGCTTGCTTACACTGTTGTCTATAACAATTTGCTTGGGTATAAAGTATGTGGGTTCTTAGGACAACTTGTTGTAGCATGAATCCTAATTGGTCTTAAAGATAAAAACCGGGAGTCAGATATCAGGGTGAAAGCTGAAAGATCAGAGAAGCAGAGCAGCCAGCCACTAGTTCTTGTCTCTACAAAATCCTCAGTCAGTGGAAACCCATGAACTGTGGACTGGTGGCTGTGGAGCCCCCATGGGACTGGATTAGGCCCTCTGGATATGGAAGACGGTTGTTTGGCTCGAACTGTTTGAGGGGCACCCAGACAAGGGGATTGGGATCTGTCCCTGGTCTGTGGGCAGGCTTCTGGGAATCCGGTGCCTATGGTGTGACACCTTGCACAGCCTTGGTGCAGTGGGAAGGGGCTTGGACCTGCCTAGGCTCAGTGAGCTGGGCTCTGCTGACTCCCCATGGGAGACCTCGATTTGGGGGATGTGGAGATGTGGGTGGCTTGGGAAAGAGGGCTGGGGGGTGGGAGGAGGGAGGAGGGGGTTCTGTGAATAGCATGAGGAGTGAGTAGAAAATTTCTTAATAAAGAAAAATAAAATAAAAACGGTAGAAGAACTAGATAACAAGAAGCCTGCCACGGCCATACAGTTTGTAAGGAAAAAAAAAAATCCTTAGTCAAAAGGAAGCTGAGCTCCTGTCTCCTCCCACCTTATATTCTTCTCTCCACCAGCCATATCAATCCCTGTCTCCACTTCCCTAGTGCTGGGATTAAAGGTGTGTGCCACCACTGCCTGGCCTCTATGGCTCACTAGCAGCTTAGCTCCACATTCTGATCTTCAGGCAAGCTTTATTTGTTAGATCACAAACAAAATATAACCACAACTTGTTATTCACCTATAATACATAAACTGTTTAATCATGTAAGGGATGTAGAAAACATGCTGTTTTTACTTCTTTTCATTGTAATTGTTCACTTAAAAATAGAATATTACCACATTGTAATTTTTATACTGCTTGAGATATTTTGCTGCAGTACAAAAGCTGTAAGGAAAAAAAAATTAAGAATAGACAGAAGAAAACATCAGGGTAGAAGAACAGAACAAAAAGGAATAGGGTAGAACAAGCAACAGTAAGAATAATAAAATGAAGAACTAAGCTTTGGCCCTCAGAAAAGTCCCCATGTGTCTGTTTGTCTGTCCAGTAGTTCACCTGCTCTACATCTTTTCTTTAGTTTCTCTGACCTGCTGCAGGCTTGCCATTCATCAGCATCCTAGGTGAGATCCTGACATGTTAGAGATGTATGGGTGTGTGTATTTCCCTTTTTTGCTGGGCCCAGAGAATTAAGTTTTACTCCTTCAGATAGAAAAGTCAAGTTGAGTGATTAGTTCACCGACTCTGTGAATCCCCCTCGATCCCTGTGCTGCTGAAGGCTGGTCCTTATGACAGCAATAGAAAACACAAGCTGAGGGAATTGTGGAAATGAACTTTAGATAAGCAAACAAGGACTACAGACACAAGGATCACCAACAGAATAGAAGGGATGGCAGAGAGAATCTCAAGCATTGAAGATACAATAGAAAAAATAGATACAGTGGTCAAAGAAAATGTTAAATCTAAAAAATTCCTCCAAAATGACCCATCAATTCTTAAATCTATGCCCCAAACACAATGGCACTCATGTTTGTAAAAGAAACATTACTAAAGTTTAAAACATGCATTGACCCTCACACGATAGTGCTAGACTTCAATAGCCAGCTCTCACCAATGGACAGGTAATCCAGACAAAAACTAAACAGAGAATACCAGAGCTAACAGATGTTATCAACCAAGTGGACCTAATAGAAATCTACAGAACATTTCACCCAAACACAAAGAATATTCCTTCTCAGCACCTCACATAACTTTCTCCAAAACTGACCACATACTCTGTCACTAAGCAAGTATCAACAGATAAAAGAAGATTGAAATAACTCCCTAAATCCTATCAGACCACCATAGATTAAAGCTGGATTTCAACACTAGTAGAAACAACAGAAAGCCTACAAACTCATGGAAACTTAACAACTCTCTACTAAATGACTACTGAGTCAAGACAAAAAGAAAGAAAGAAATTAAAGTCTTCCTAGAATTCTCTCCTCTCTCTCTCTCTCTCTCTCTCTCTCTCTCTCTCTCTCTCTCTCTCTCTCTCTCTTCCCCCCAGCACTTGGGAGGCAGAGGCAGGTGGATCTCTGAGTTCAATGCCAGTCTGGTCTACAGAACAAGTTCCAGAACAGCCAGGGCTACACAGAGAAACCCTGTCTCAAAAAGAAAAGGAAAAAAAAATCTAGAATTCAATGAAAACAATTGCACAGCATACCCAAATTTATGGGACACAGTGAAAGCAGTGCTAAGAGGAAAGTTCATAGCACTAAGTGCCTACATAAAATAAATAAATAAACAAACAAATTAATTAATTAATTAATTAATTAATTAATTTTAAAAAGATAACTTTATACTAGCAACTTAACAGCACACCTGAGAGCTCTGGAACAGAAAGAAGCAAGCACACTGACGGGAGCAGATGGCAGGAAATAATCAAACTCAGGGCTGAAATCAATAAAATAGAAACAAAGAGAAAAATATAGAGAACCAATAAAACAAAAAGTTGACTCTTTGAGAAAATCAACAATATAGACAAACCCTTATCTAAACTAGCTAAAAGATAGAGAGAGAATATTCAAATTAATGAAGTCAGAAAGGCAAAGGGGGACATAACAGACACCCAGGAAATCCAAAGAATTGTTAGGTCATACTTTAAAAATCTGTACTCCACAAAATTGGAAAATCTAAAAGAAATGGATAATTTTCTCAACAGATAACACTTACCAATGTTAAATCAAGATCAGCTAAAAACTTAAATAGATATATAACATCTAAGGAAATACAAGCAGTCATTAAAAAAATCTCTCAACACCCCTCCCAAAAAAATCCAAGAACCAAACAGTTTCAGTACAGAATTCTACCAGACTTTCAAAGAAAAGTTAACACCAATACTCCTCAAATTATTCCACAGAATAGAAACAGAAAGAACATTGTCAAATTCATTTTGTGAGGTCATAGTCATCCTGATACCCAAACACACAAAGACTCAACAAAGAAAGAGACCTACAGACCAATTTCCCTTATGAACATAGATGCAAAAATATTCAACAAAATACTTTCAAACCAAATACAAGAACACATCAAAAAGATTATCCACCAAAATCAAGTAGGCTTTATCCCAGAAATGCAGGGATGATTCAACATATAAAAATCTATCAATGTAATCCACCATATAAACAAACAGGAAGAAAGAAAGAAAGAAAGAAAGAAAGAAAGAAAGAAAGAAAGAAAGAAAGAAAGAAAGAAAACAACAACACATGATCATCTCACTAGATGTCAAAAAAAACCTTTGACAAAATCCAACACCCCTTCATGATAAAAGTATCAGAGACATTAGGTATACAAAGGACATACCTAAATATAATAAAGGCAATTTACAGCAAGCCTATAGCCAACATCAAATTAAATGGAGAGAAACTCAAAGCCATTTCACTAAAATTAGGAACAAGACATGGCTGCCCACTCCCTCCATATCTACTCAATATAGTACTTGAAGTTTTAGCCAGAGCAATAAGACAACTATAGGAGATCAAGGGGATATAAATGGGAAAGGAAGAAATCAAAGTATCATTATTTGCAGATGATTTGATAGTATACATAAGCAACCCCAAAAATTCTACCAGGGAACTCCTATAGCTGATAAATACCCTCAGCAATGTGGCTGGATGCAAAATTAACTCAAAAAATCAGTAGCCCTCCTATATACAAATGACAAACAGACTAAGAAAGAAATCAGAGAAACAACATCCTTCACAATAGCCACAAACAATATAAACTATCTTGGGGTAACTCTAACCAAGCAAGTGAAAGACTTGTATGACAAAAACTTCTAGTCTTTAAATAAAGAAATGGGAGAAGGTATCAAAAGATGGAAAGATCTCCCCTGTTTATGGATTGCTAGAATTAACATAGTAAAAATGTCCATTCTACCAAAAGTCATCTACAGACTCAACACAATTCCCATCAAAATTCCAACATAATTCTTTACAGACCTTTAAAAAACAGTACTCAACTTCATATGGAAAAACAAAAAGCCCAGGATAGCTAAAACAATCTGAACAACAGAAGAACTTCTGGAGGTATCACCACCCCTGATTTCAAACTGTACTATAGAGTTATGGTAATTAAAACTGTATGGTATTGGCATAAAAACAGACACATTGATCAAAGGTATCAAATTGAAGACCCAGACATAAATCCACACACCTATGGATACTTGATTTTTAATAAAGAAACCAGAAAGACATAATGGGAAAAAGAAAGCATCTTCAACAAATGGTGCTGGTCTAGTTGGATGTTTGCATGCAGAAGAATGCAAATAGATCCATACGTATCACCCTGCAAAAAAAAACCCTCAAGTTCAAACAGATCAAAGACCTTAACATAAAACCAGACATACTGAAGAGAAGAAAAAGCAGGGAATAGCCTTGAATGCATTGGCACAGAAGACAACTTCCTAAACAGAACCCTGATATTGCAAGCACTAAGATGGGTAATTAATAAATGGGACTTAATGAAAATGAAAAGCTTTAGTAGGACAAAGAACACCATCAATAGGACAAAATGGCAGCCTATAGCATTGGGAAAGATTTTCACTAACCCTACATTTGATAAAGGGCTAATATCAAAAATATATACAAAACTCAAGAAACTAGACATCAACAAACCAAACAATACAATTTAAAAATGGGGTACAGTTATGTCACCCTAGTGAGGACTCCTATTAATGGAGGATATGGAGCATGAACCATCCATTTTCTGTAACCAGACTAAGATCCGAGTGGTGGGACTAGTACACCAACCCAGCCACAAAACCTTTGACCCACAACCTGTCCAGCCTGAAAGATGTGTGGGGCAATGGCAGCTCAAAGTTTGTGAGAGTGGACAATCAATGACTGGTCTAACTTGAGGCCCAAGCCACGAGAGAGAGTCCATGTCTGACACTGCCTGGATGGCCAGGATCTGGAAGCTGGATGGCTCAGAGACCTAGGGTAAAAATCAAACATGACTGACAAAAAAAAGTCAATAAAATGATTCTTAATAATATTCTGCTATACTCATAGATTGGTACCTAGCCCAATCATCATCAGAGAGGCGTATTGCAGCAACTGGTGGGAGTAGATACAGAGACTCACAGCCAACCGCTCTCAGTATCCCACAGAAGACGGGGAGGAAGGATTGTAGGAGCCAGAAAAGTCAAGGACTCTACAAGAACACAGTCCACAGAATCAACTAAGCAGGGCTCAAAGGGGCTCGCAGAGACTGAAGTGGCAACCATGGAGCCTGCATGGGTCTGTGCTGGGCCCTTTCCATACTGTGATTGTTTAGCTTGGCATTTTTGTTGGACTCCTAACAGTAGAAGTGGGGGCATCTGACTCTTGCCTGCTTGGGACTCTTCTTCCTACTGGGTTGCCTCATTCAGCCTTGATATGAGAGTTTATGCCTAGTCTTATTGCATCTTGTTATGCCATGTTCAGTTGATATCACTGGGAGGCCTGCTCTTTTCAGAAGGGAAATGGAGGAGCAGTGGATCCAAGGGGGAGGGGAGGGAGGGGAGGCTATATTCAGGATGTATTGTATAAGAGAAGAATAAAGAAAAAGAAAAAGGGAAAAATGAAAAGTAAATAAATTGGAGAAAAGGGGCTACAATATCCTATTACATTGTAGTATATTGTTTTGACTTAGGGAAGTACATTTTTTTCCCCAGAAAATAAAAAGTAAACCTTTCTAAAGAAAACTTTCTCAGATTCTTCCAATGGGAACTTCCTATTAGTCTCATACACCAATAGTCTGTGAATCTTTCCCACACGACTCCTATTCCTCCCCACACATATTTGTACAGAGCTGATGTCTTAGGGTTTCTGTTACTGTGAAGAGACACCATGAGCACAACAACTCTTGTAAAGGAAAACGTTCAGTTTGGTGACTTACCTTTCATTGTGTAGTCCATCATTATCATGGTGCGACATGGTGCTGTGCAGGCAGATGGGGTGCTGGAAAAGTAGCTGAGTCCTACCTACATCTTGTTTTGCAGGCAACAGGAAGTTGTCTGAGATACTGGGTGTGGCTTGAACATACATAATACCTCAAAGCCGGCCTCCACAGTAACACATGTCTTCCAACAAGGCCACACCTCCAACAAAGCCACACCTCCTAATAGTGTCACTCCCTTTGGGGGCCATTTCCTTCAAACCATCACAGTTGAGTTCTTTCTGTTTCTAGATCCAGGACTCATCTCATTCTCAATTCATTTAAGCGCTCTCTCTCTCTCTCTCTCTCTCTCTCTCTCTCTCTCTCTCATCTTATCTTTATTTTTTATTTATGTGTTTATGTGTGAGTCTGTATATATGTATGCCTTGTGCATGATGGTGCCTGTGGAGGCCAGAATAGGGCATTGGATCCACCTAATATGGGTTCTAGGAAACAAACTTGGATTTTCTGTAGGAGCAGAAAACGCTCTTACCTGCTGAGTTCTCCCCAGCCTGGTTACATTCTCTTTCTTACTTACTCTGACTGAGGCTCTAAGCCCACCTTTGCTCACTAAGACTCACAAATGGGATCATATGATCGAAGTACACAGAGAAACCAAAAAATGATGCTTTAAATGACTTGTTTCTGTTCTATCCTCCAATCCCCAGAACAGAGAATAAGAGGGGGCTAGTGGATAACACAGAGAAGTGGTGGACAAAACCCAGCAGATCAAGCTAAAAAAAAATCAAAGGAAAATCATGCTGAGTAGCTAGCTTTGCTTGAGACGAATGTGACTGTACCCAATAGCCTTCTGACAACTTCAGTAAGTGGAAAAGAAACCAAAATCAAATGACCTCTATTGGAACCAACTTTCCAAGTGACTTCCTTCCAGTTCCATAAGGGAGCTTTAAAACAATCCCAGATTTTTTAATTTAAAAAATTTTAAATTTTAATTTAAAAAATTATACATTGGTACTTCCTACCAGTATATGAATGGTTAATAGACATATGAAAAGCACTACAATTTCTTATTCTTCAGGAAACAATTAGAATCATGATTCGCGTACTAACACATTCATCATGACTAAAATGTAACAGACAATACCAAGTGCTGACAAGGTTGTAGAAAATAACAGGTTGAAGTGTAAGTCGGTTCAAGTACTCCAGGGAACGTTTAGTATTCTATTGTAGCTGAGCTGCTACATCTCAGGAACATCCTTGGATTTAGCTATGTCATTACAAACAAAATGTCTGCATGTCCCCAAACCTGGAAGATTGTCCAAATGTCCATTAGCAGTATAATAGATAAGTTGTAGGCTGCAGGCAATGGAATCTTATATAGAAACAACAGTGAATATATTAAGTAGAAGAAGCCATGCAGAAAGGAGACCATGTGTTATAATTCCATTTCCACAATGCAGAAAACTAACAAGCATTTAAGATTTGAGAAGAGTAAATATTGGTTGATTCTGGGAAATGGGTTGATATTAGCTTTCTCATTTCTCTGGCAAATACCATACAAAAGAAACGCAGGTATGGAAGGGTTTACTGTGGCTCACAGTTACAGCTCACGCGTTACATTTATTCTGCTCCTTAACCAACTGTGTGATCTCACCCAGGTCACTTCACTGTCATTCTGGAGTCGCTTGTGCCTCTAATCAAATGCAGAAGCTGTGAGCAATCTCAGACTCAGGGTCCTAACAAAGCTGATATTCTATATGCCCATGTTTGGGCTTGTATGTCTTTTTAACTACTTCTGTCTTAGCTATTTTTTTATCGATGACATAAGACACCATGACTAAGGCAACTTGTAAAAGAAAGAGTTTAATTTTGGGCTCATGGTTCCAAAGAGTTAGACCATTATGGTGGGAGTACGTCAGTAGGAAGCAGGTATAGCACTGGAGCCATAGCTGAGAGCTTACATGTTATCCACAAGTGTGAGTCAAAGAAAGAGCTAATTGGGGATGGCATAAGCTCTTGACATTTCACAGGCCACCCCCAACGACACACCTTTTCTAAGAAAACTGTACCTCTTAATACTTCCCAAACAGTTCCAACAGGGCAACCAAGCATTCAAACATATGAGCCTATGATGACATTCTCATTCATATTATCTCATTCCACTCCCTGGACCCTATAGACTCCTGGCCATATCATAATCAAAATGCATTTTGTTCAACTTCAAAAGTCCCCATAGTCTTTCTTTCACAGCTTCATGCAGTGGTCTCTCTGAGCCTCCATGCAGGGACAATGCTGCCACATGCTTGGTCTCAGCAGCTTTCCTTTTTCGTGGTGAAAGATTCCACAGCCCTTTTACCCTGTATTCTCATGACTCTAAAGCCAGAACCACATGGCCAACACTGCCAAGTTTCACTGGCAGCTTTAGGTGGAGCCTGGCCCTTCCTTGAATTACATTTGAATACACATTGCTTGGTTTACTTTTTAGGACCAGAAAGTCTCTCAGAACTTTTCATTTCCCAAATTTCAGAATTAGTTGGGTGGGATCTTGCCCTGAAGGCAATACTTCCCTTATGCTGTTTTACATCAACTCTTTCTTTATCTCTTTTAATCAAAGACTTGGCTCCAACATTACATTTCCTGGTGCTCTTTTCTCCACAAACTCTACATTTTGTACCTTTTTTTTTAAAATGCTTGCTCATTCCCATTGTATAAGAGTGATTACTAATAACCACATGACAGAGTCAGTATTAGGCTGTCTTAAAATCTCCTCTGCTAACAAAATAATCCAAAACTTTTGACTTTGGCCTCGGGCAGATTCTTTGGACAAGGGTAAAAAGCAACCACATTCTTTGCCAAAAATATTACAAGAATAGTCTCTAGCCCAGTTGCTAATATTGTTTCTATGTGACACCACCTGAGCTGGGCCTGCATAGTCCACATTGCTCTCAGCACCACTGTTATTCAAGCTCCTACTAGGAAAGCCCATCAAGACTTGCTCACAGAGTCCAATTTGCTTTTCTAATCCAAACCTCCAAAGTCTTCCACATTCCTAAAAACAAAACACCCAGCATGGCCAGGTCTGCCTGTCACAACAATAGTCCACCCTCTGGTACCAACTTCTGCCTTAATTACCTTTTTGTTCTAGTGATAAGACACCATGACAAAGGCAACTTATAGGAGAAACAGTTTTATTTGGGGCTCACAGTTCCTAAGGTTTAGAGCCCATGACCATCATGGCAGAAAGCCTGGAAGCAGGCAGGTAGGTATGGAGCGGGAGCAGTAAGTGAATGCTCACATCTTTTTTGTTTTTATTTTATTTTATTTAAATAACATTTTTTTCATTTATTTTACATACTGATGGTAGTTTCCCCTCCCTCTCCACTCCCTCCTGGTCCCGCCCCCCTTGTTTCCCACCTACCACCTTCCTCTGTTTCCATTCAGAAAGGGGAAGGTCTCCCAAGGGCTTGAACAAAGCATGGCACATCAAGTTGAGGCAGGACCAAGCTCCTCCCCTTGAGTCAAGTCTGGGTAAGGTAATCCAGCATGGGGAACAGGTTCCCAAAAGCCAGCTAAGTGGCAGGGACAGCCCCTGATCTCACTGCTAGGAGCCTTACAAAGATACCAAGCTATACAACTGTCACAAACATGCAGAGGGCCTAGGTCAGTCCCATGGAGGCTCCCTAACTGTTGGTCCAGAGACCATGAACTCCCATGAGCTCAGCTCAACTATCTCTGTGGGTTCCTCCATCATGACCCCTCTCCCTGCTTGTACAATCCTTCCTCCCTATCTTCAGGAGACTCCACAAGGATAACCCCAGCTAAAACTCCTAGCAATAGTGGAAAGGGTGCTTGAACTGGCCATCTCCTGTAATCAGATTGTGACTACCCTACTTGTTATCAGAGATACTCTATTCAATAACTGATGGAAGCAGATACAGAGATCTACAGCCAAGCACTGGGCTGAATGCTCACACCTTGATCCACAAGCCTGAGGCAAAGAAAGAGCTATGGTATGAGCTTTTGAAATCTCAAAGCCTGCCCCCAGTGACAGACCTCCTCCAACAAGGCCACACCTCCTAATCCTTCCCAAACAGTTCCATAAACTGAAGACCAAGTTTTCAAATATGTGAGCCTATGGAGGCCATTCTCACTGAAATCATCACAGCACCTCACCACCATCACACTTTCATAAGCGAACAGCTTTGAACACTCCCTCATTGTGTGCCTCACTTTTTTATTTATATTTTTATTTTTCATTTTACATAACATCCCCAGTTTCCCCTTCCTCCCCTTCTGCCACCACCACCCACCTCTCCCCACCCCAACCCACTCCTCAGAGGGGGTAAGGCCTCCCTTGGGTAGTCAATAAAGTCTGTGCGTGCCTCACTTTTTGTCTCAGCAGCTACATACCTATTTGGAGCACCTCTCCCTATAGCAAACTCTCCTGGGTATTGTCTCTCTAAAATTACTTAATCCACAGGCTACATGTCTCCAGTTGCAACTACCACTGTCTGCTTTACTCTAGTTCTGTGTATTTTTTTCTTTTATCCTAGATGTTAAGCTCTTATGAGAGACATGAACTTTTCTAACATAAATGAACTGAGTCCATCAGAGATACTTTAACCAGATTTGTTAAGAATGTTAATAGTGGAGCTGGGGAGATGTGTCAATGGGAAATTGCTTGCAATTCAGGAGTGGGGACCTGGGTTTAAATACCCAGAACCTATGTAAAGTTATGTACAGTAGCAGTGTGCGTCTGTAATCCCAGTAGTCCAGAGGCAAGATGGGAGGTTATGACAGGGAATCCCCAGAAGCTTGAAAGCTAGCTAGCTTGGCAAACACAGTGGTCAACAACAAAAGACCATGTCTCAAACAAGGGGAAGGTAAGGAGCCACACCCAAAGTTGCCCTCTGACCTCCCCACACTCTTAGTTGGCAGCATATGTGCACCCCTACTCACACCTATGATTGTGTACATGTGCACACACATGTGTCACATATTCACACACAGATTTTTTAAAGGTTAATACTATTGTGCCACTTCATAAACCATAAAAAATTTTAATATAGGAATTTACTTAAAACATCTAAACAAATGACCAATTTACTATCATTGGTTTACAGTTCAATATGCTCCTGCATCAGTTTGACATAGGTCAGCTAAATTAACTGTGGATGATAATTACCATAGCATGGAGCTCTAATCTGGAGAGACGGTCATGAACGCCTATCAGAGAAAGTATACGTGTTGCTCTCTTTCTAAGTAGGGCAGCAGGGATGTAGCAAGAGGGCTGACTGTTTTCTTCCTTGGTCTTTATTCCCCTTTCTGGTCCCCTAGGTGTAAGAGATGTGAAAGAAAGTCTTCGCAGTTGTAGACAGGCCAGGAGAATGGTCTCGGGGAGGGCTCAGCTAACCTGCATCGGTCGCTAGTAGCATTTGCAGTTGTTTCTAATTAAGTTCTGTGGCCCAGTGGCTCTCAGTCTTTCCATGCAGAGAGTGACTGTTCTGCTCCTATGAGTAATCCCTAAGGAAGTCACAGCAGGGATGATCCACTCGGGGGTGGGAACTAATCTCAAGACCGGAGGGATTTTCAGGGTAATGGATTTTTTTTAATGTCATTTTCAGCTAGGGATATAAAGTAATGATGTAAGGGTATCAGCCAATTAAAAGGATCTTCCAAATTAGAACCAAGTAAAATGCTTTCCAAAGAAAGGACAGGGTTTGTGGATATGGAAATCATGACAGTCAGCCATCCGTCATGAAGACAGGGGTAAACTGAGAACCTCCTTCCCCGCTTCTCTCAGACTTCACTGTCTAGAAAAGCAAATGTCAGGCTTTTTGGTCCAAGCTCAGCTTCTCTAATTCACAGGACTGAACCTTGCTGGGAGTCATTTCACTGCTGAGAGAGGCGAAGGAGACACACACAGACATGTTTTCTAAACGTCAAAAGACACCTACCTTGGTGTCGTGTTCAATCTTCGTAGGGAACAATTTAAAAACATGAATTCAAGGTGTTAAAACATGTCCTGAGATGGACAAACAGTGTATCTTGAAAGTTAAGAGAAAAAAACGAGCTGACTTGTTGCAAAGGTGCATCTATTTGGACCAGCAAGACAGTTTGGTGTGTGAAAGCCCTTGTCTCACGGTCTGAAAACCCAAGTTCAGTCTCCGGAACCCACGGCGGGAAGAGAGAACCAGTTTCTAAAAGTTCTTCTCTGATCTCCATGAATCTGCCATGGCACATGTGAACCAGCGCTCGCGTGCATACGTGCGCACGTGTGCACACACACACACAAGCAGTCTTAAATACATACCTATAAGAATATTTGCTATAACTATTTGTAACAATGAAAATTTAGAGGAAAAAGGCTATAAATGCCTAACACTAGAAGATGGGCAAAGTCAGTTCTTCCACAGACACGCGCGTGAGTACTGCCCACCTCCACACAAAGGGGGGGGGGGGCAAGATAGAGTAATGGGATATATGTGACTTGAAACCGGAATGGGAGAGGATTTGGGGGAAGAAGAGGAGAAAGGAGGCGTGTGGAGGAGAGGAGGCAGTGTAGGGGTGTGTGGAGGAGAGAAGGTGGTGTAGGGGTGTGTGGAGGAGAGAAGACAGTGTAGGGGCATGTGGAGGAGAGAAGACAGTGTAGGGGTGTCTGGAGGGAAGAAGACAGAGGGGAACAAACAAACACAAACTATGATATTTGTGTGAGAACGAAAGGTGTCAATGAAATCTCTTACTTCATATGGTAGTTAAAACAGGGGATAGGAGGCTGTGGTGCACGCCTTTAATCCCAGCAATCGAGGCAGTGCCAGACAGATGAGTTCAAGGCCAGCTTGTTCTGCAGAGGGAGTTCCAGGACAGCTAGGGCCACACACAGAAATCCTGTCTTGAAAACCATAAACAAATACATTTAATTAAAAAAAACAACAACAAGAGAACACATATTTATGTGTTGAATATTTATGACACATGCTTACCTAAATGTAAGTCATGCTTCCTTCAAATATAAACTTAGATTAAAATACGTGCAACATGCCAGATAAACTGCTAAGCACTTATATACATCTTATTTGATTCAAAGCAGGTCAAAAAGTAGGTATTAACGATGCCTTCATTTTACAAATGATATATACTCAAGATCCCATGAATACTGTGTGTCAAAGCCACAGAAGAGAGAGGAGGAAGAGGAAGAGGAAACAAGGGAAAGAAAGAGGAAGAGAGAGGAAGAGGAAGAAAGGGAAGAGAAGAGGGAGGGAGGAAGAGAGGGACTGAAGAGTCAGGGAGGAAATGAGTGAAAAGGAGAAGACAGAGAGAATCGGTATTTCAGGGAGATGTCAAGAGCTCTATCCGTGATAAAGTGGACTCACAGGCACTGCCATCTCCTCTGTGCGGATTGTGACTATGTGACTCCATGGCTGCGGTGGTAAGGAAACCTTCAGATCTCAGGGAGCTCAATACAGTCACTGGTTCCAGCAGCTTCCTAGAGGTGCACTGAACTAATTTGTTGATTACTGAAGGGATAGCAGACCGCTCGAGTGTGGGCTCCATATGGAGCCTTGAGACCTTCCTGCTGCATGCTCCAGTGCGTCTGCTTCTCCTGATGGCCTTTCCTCCTGTCATCATCTGAATTCTCCCCTCTTCCTGTGACAGACCAGGTCAGGAATCACCTCTGGGGATAGCTCTAAGGGATTTCTCTAGATCAGGTTAGTTAAGGCAGGACAACCCACCCTAAATGTAGGTGGCATGATTCACGGGCCTCAATGAAAGGAGAAAGGGAGCTAAGCATTTACCCCTCTCCCATTCCTGACAGGCTGCTATGTGACCAGCTGCCTCAAGCTCCTGCCGCTGTCATGAACTGCACAATCAAACTGGGAGCGAAAATAATCTCCTCCTTCCTTGAGTTATTTTTCTCAGGGATTTTGTTGATGTAAAAAGAAAAGTAGCTAATGTGTTCTCTTGTAGGGCAGCCCCCTTCTTTCTGGTGAGTCTGGACTTTCCTTAATTAAAGCTTTTGATTTAATTAATTGGCAAGCCCAAGTTCTTCCTGACATAGATATGAAGACATTTTAAAACATTATTTCTTCAAGTTGCCTGTTCTCAAAACATCATGGTAAAATCACACTTTGGGTCCCAGAAAAGAAGTCCTAAGTGTCCCTCTTGATAATCTAGTGAGAACAACCCAAAGCTTTCCATACTGAATCACTCATAGACTTGAAATGGGAGGTCAGTTCAAGGACATTAAAAATGGTATTTCTGTGGCATAAAGATTATATGATTAGAAAATAGGACAAACTTCAGAATTATAGAATCAGCCTTGAGAATTATAGAAACGATCTAAAACATGGAAAGTTTGGAGAAAGTTACCAGATACTTTGTTTTCCTCTAAAGGCTCAAAGGAAATATGCTGAGAATACTCTAGGAATGCTAAGTGTTTTTAAACTCCGGATGTCTTGGAACAGAAAGGCAAATTTAGGAGAACCATACCATAGCATTTGTCTAATACACAGGATACATTGAAATAAAAGTGAATGAATTCCACACAGTAAGAAGAATTCAGAGAAATAACGGTGGAGAACCTCATGAAACCACGTGCAGCATAAGCTGTCAAGGAAGAGGGGGCTTGAGCTTCAGAGTTAAACATAACACCACTGGAAGATCGGCTTTGGTCATCCCAAGTTGTACCAATAAAGTCGTATTGTCTCACCATCAGCTTGTCTAAAAGATGAGGACGGTAATTCATAGAACAGTGACTCACATGAGAATAAAAATCCAATGCCAGTAAATGAATAGCACAGGTTAATTCATCACTATGGGAGTGGCATAGAATAAATGCTTCGTAAATGGTTACTAAACAGCACACATTGTCATCACCCCCATTGGGGTAAGCAAAGAACAGATGGGAGGGAAAAAAAACTAGAAAAAAAAGTTCATTCATGATCAAAGCCTGGAGATAGCCATTAGATATCAGCCCAATAACAATGAATAAAAACCAAAAAAGACAGTGTGACAAGTGCATGAAGAACTCCATGTGAACATAAAACGAAAACCAGGATGTTTGCGTCCCACATGGATATGGAAAGAAGTGTATAAAACACGCAATTGAATTTAGGGAGATCACCGTGATTCCTGTGACAAGACATACAACTCTGAAACCATGAAAAAGGAAATAAAGAGAAGAGAGAAACGCTGTATTCACTGTAAGCCACTGATCATGAGGAAGTCATGGCCTCCTGACCACATCCTCCCCACACAGCCCCAACAATCAGACCAGGACCACCACCACCACCACCACCGCACTCCTCACCCTCACCACCCAACAGAGCAGTGATGCATGGTGTCCTCAGTGTTCTTGGGTAGCTCCCAGCACATAACTGGGGAGAAAGATGGTCTATAGTTGTGATTATCATTTCAAGGAAAGAGGAGAAAGCCACAGCAAGGCTTGGTTTGTAACAGCCCTCCACAGGCAGAGCATCAAGGAGAGGTGCCCCACATTGACCACCTCAGTTAAGCTAACCATCCTGTTGCTGCTGTTGCTATTTATAAACTATGTGGAGCTGTCTCCTGGTCTGAAGCATGATGAGACTTGGCCCCCAAGATGACAGTGTTCTCTGTCTTCCTCTCTGGCTGTCTTTTCTGGGAGCCCCATGCAATCTGTGATCAGCTATAAGCCATTGCTTGTCAGCAGGCTTGGCGACTCTCCACTAGCATGTACTTTGTTGGGCACATTCTATCCTTGCAGGAGTAAGTTCCACCACCTCTGTCAGCAGCTGACTATAAATGTCTGTTCTTCTACCATAGAAAGTTTTATAGGTGGGTTGCTATAAATATGATTGGGAATTTTTTTAGACAGTGTCTCATATATTCCAAGCCAGACTTGAACTTTCTGTGTAGCCGAGGATGGTCTTGAACTCTTGATCTTCCTGCCTCCACTTTACGAGCTGTAGGCCACTGACCATGGGGAAGCCATGGCCTACGGGTTTTTATTTGTTGAAGTGCAAACCCACGGCTTCATGCATGGTCGGTGGGCACTTTACCAAATGAGCCAGATCCTCATCCCTAAGAATTTTTTAAAAATCTAAACTAATACAGATTGCTTACAATTTTCTCATGTCTTTCTTTTGGTTGGTTGGGTAGGAGTGAGGGTGAAATCTCTCTTCTTCATCTATGAAAATACTTATGTTGAAAAGATTCAGGAGAAAGCAATTTTTGCATATTGTGAAAACTTGCAAATGAAAGTTTGTAATATTTATATTAATATTATAAAGGGTTTTTCTCCCATGATACAACTCCAGAAATTCTTTACATACATCATTATTTACTGTGATAGAACTATTGTGACAAAAATTATTATCCTTTGGTTCAATCTTTCCTTTAATTCTCAAAGCTGTTTATTTACATAACTCTTCATGTCTCAAATCATATTTATTAACAGATGAATAATATTGATCAGGCTCAAATCTCTCTAAAATTCTGGGGTTCAGCTGTGCCTATGAAAACCAAAAACAGTTTAATACTTAAAAATATTTGCAAAGCTTCATAGTTTCAATCCACTGAGTTTTGTTCAATAAATTAAGTGTTTTATGTCCAGCAGAGGCAAAGGAATGATACTTTCACATACCAGCTGTCACATAATGATCACCTGATGCCCAAGTGTTCTGTGACGGCCCTTTGCAGTGGGTACGTGGGAATGTGGAGAGTAAGCAGTTCCCCATGAGCAACCTAGAGAAGAATTGAAGGAACCATCATCAACTGTAAAGCAAGAAAGATGAGCAGAAAAATCATCAGGCCAGTGATGAGTTTAGGAAAGCCAAGAAGCTTTCCCCTACATTTAAGGTATGATTTACTACATCTACCTTTTGGTCAGATAACATTGTCAACTATGAAGTTCACACTTGAAAACAACGCAATCAAGTTACCAAAAAATTCATGATTTTAAAAAGAAGTGTATGAGTTTATTATTTTGTGTTGGACCACTGTCTTCAGCTAAGTTCAGCCACAGATTGTACATGCCTGTGTTGTGTGATATTTTGATCGTGTTCTGACAAATAAAACTCGCTTGGGGTCAGAGGGTAGAGCTAGCCAGTAGCTGACCAAAATTAACCATAGAGGTTTGGAGGACTGTAGCCAGAGAGGAGACAGGAAGTAGTAGTAAGGCAGGGTTGAGAGAGGCTCTCGGCCCTTTTGGATGAAGGGACAGAAGAGATAGGAGGGAACAGGTGGCTGCTCCCTGCTTCTCTAATCGTTCAGGTTTGTACCCTGATATCTGACTCTGGTTTTTTATTGATAAAGGTTAATTAGATTACGATTCATGCCTGCCAGAGGATGCCTACAGGTGAGGCCAGAGAAGCTTTCACTTAACCGTGAAATATTATTAGATCCAATCATCCTAGCCTGTAGACATAGTAAGGAACCTACCTAACTACATTTTCAAGGCAGGAGCCATTATGCTGTATTGTTAAAAATAAGTTTCCATTTACTATAAGAGCTGAGTTGCTGTTTTTAAGTCTGCTTCCTGGAGCCTGACCTACCCCAACCCATGACCCTAACTTGGTTCTATGAATATTTTCACCCTTCCTGGCCCTCCCTAATCACTTGGCGACCACATGGTAGGTTTGGTTTTTGTTTTGTTTTGTTTGTTTTGAGATTTTTCTGTATTTCCTTTTTGCCCCGTTGTCCCTCATCTGCAAACCTGCTTTGCAACTACTCATGATTTTACTCCTTAAAAGGGGCCCAAGAAATGCCTTTGGGGCTGCTCTCTTTAACATGACTTAGGAGGCAGTCACTGGCCGGCTCTTGGGTGCACCCTATCAAGCTTGCTTCACATTTGACTCAGATTGTGGTAGAGGTCTCATTCCCACCCGTGAGATGAACAGTAGCTGTATCCTATCTGTCTAAACAGTGGGTTTGATTGTGGACACTGTGGCATTGATTCCAGTGTGAGGAACTTGTGCTTCATCTGGCACGGATAGAAAACCAATGAAGAACCATAATCGAGTGACCGAGGCAAGTGGTGTGAGCGTCCAGCTCTAATTTGCACTGGAGAGATCTCTTTCTCCTAGGTTGAGAGGGCAGTGTACCCCCAGCCCCAGTTTCTGTCTCTGCTTTCCTTCTGTCTGGGAAGAGCCTAGATGCACAGCCCCACGCCTGAGTTTAGGTTACAGGACTAAGCTGGAGAGAGGGTAGAACAGACCGTGCAGTCACAAGATGCGATCTGTAGCCCTAGTCACTGACTCTCAGTGGAGAGGTAATGAGGAGCAAGACCCTGTGTGGGGTTTGCTTAACCAGTGGGAGCTAGAGCCGTGAGCACAGATGGAAAAAGAAAGATGGAGCATGCTTGGAAGGTAATGTACTGAGCTATGCTCTAGACATGGTGATTGCCAGGAATATCTAAACAGAGAGAGCAATATAGAACAAGCCAAGTCTGGGGATGTCTTAGTTAGGGTTTCTATTGCTGGGACAAAGCCAAAAAGGAAGTTGGGGAAGAAAGGGTTTATTTGGCTTATACTTCCACATTGCTGTTCATCACTGAAGGAAGTCAGGACAGGGACTCAAGCAAGGTGGGATATTGGTGAAATTATTAAGGCCACTCCACATAGTTAAAAGGAGATTTATTTAATGGCGTAACTTACAAATTAAGGGATAGGTAGGTCACGGGGTCTGGGGAAGGTGTATCACAGTCCAGCGGTTTTCTCTGGAGCTCTGCTTGGCCCACCTCCACTGTCCAGGGTCCCGGAACAGAGAGAGAGCGCTGGCCCATCCAGATCTCGGGTCTCCAGGCACCTCCCTTGGCCCCGCCTTGTAGGCGTGACAGTTGCCGAAGTCTCAATGGGGGTTGGAACTTCCAGATCAAAGCTGGAATGGCTACCTACTACATCTCCCCCTTTTTGTCTAAATAAGAAGGTTCTAACATAATACAAGACTATATACAAAGGAATGGTTATCAAATATTGTCCAGGAATAATGAGGGATAATGACCTAGATAAGATGGAACTACAACCAATGCAAACAATATCAAGCAAGAAACACATACTAAAATCCAGAGAAGTATAGAGCATAGGTAAATGGCATGTTACAAAGATCATTCCAAAAGGTGTCCTATCCTAAAGAACCTGAATCTAATACTTAATATGTTCTATCTACTAAGTTGTAACTATAACTGCTAGTCTTCAATCCCATCAAAGACCTGAGAAGGAATATAATGGTACCTGAGAAGTGGTAGATGGATGCAAGCAACTTTTGGGAATCTTGCAAGAGTAGACCAAGACAGCTGGCAGCCCGGACAGTCACCTAATGTTTCTCAGCATTGTTGGTGCATTCAAATTGGCTACAGGCCTAGAGTATCTGACAGACCATTTTCAGAAGCAGGAATTCTGAAAGACCATCTTACCCTGTCTTGGCAGAGTACAGTGGTCGCTTTCCTTGTGTCCCGCTTGTCCAGAAAGGATAGCATTGCATTTGTACTGTCAGCCGTCGAGGCAAGGGCAGTTCTTTGCCCAGTAGGCCATTTTGTGCCAAGAAGACAAACTTCCAAATGGAAATGTCTTAGAAGCCCAACATTCTCTCGGGATCAAATAGGTGCAGCCAGGAGCAATTGTGTCTCACGTCAACAGAATTCTAAGTTATTTAAATGCCATATTCTCTAGATCTATGAAGTGTTTGAAGATTACCTGTCCATCTGACCTATGTATCTGTAAACTGGATAACCTAACTAACGTAACTATAGAGATGACAAGCATAGGTGACTATAAATCTATAAGTCTTATCTACCGAAATAACCTAAGGACTAAGGCTTTACGTAAACAAGGTAAACAGTCTATAAGCAAATGTATGGTAAAGAATGATGACTTCAAAATTGTGACAATACACAAGATATTTATAATAGAGGTAGGAATATATAGTGCGATATGCAATATGACAATAATCTTAAATATATATCAATATACGAATATCCTAAACAGAAGTAGAACACACATAAAGTATGACAGATATAAATTTACATTTGTATCAATATACAAGTATTTCAAATAAGAGTAGAAATATATGTACATTATAACAAATATAGTTCTGTATTTGTATCAATATACAAATTATCTTAAACAGGAATATAAAAATAGTTTACATTTGTATCAACATATAAGAATCCATAACAGTGCAAATTACAGTGCAAATTATCTAAGCCTGCTATTTTACTAGATTTGTTTACTAGTATATACAATAATCTATCATAATATCTTATACCTATCCATTCCATTTCTTCTTTTCCCTTTTTTCTCTTTTTTTTTTTTTTTAGAATACTGAGTCTAATATTTTTTACACCCCCAACCCTATAACCATCATCCATAACCCTGAGAATTATGAAACCTAAGGGAGAAGGGGCGTCGTTTTCTTAAAATTGTTTCCTGCTGTTTAGGGGGTGATGTTATATCTGTTGGGTACTATGAGAAAGCTCAGATAGTTAAATCTCAGTTAGACTAACTGTAGGTTCTGCAGCAAGTCTTAGAGTAATGGGTAAGATTGTCTGAAATTCTGGCAAGAAGTGTAGTATGATGATGATTACCATGGCATCATTGTGGATTGGGTAGAGTTGTTGTTGTTGGGGCCCCATCTTCCTTCTGGAGCTGATGCAGAAGCCATGGAGGGGTGTTACCTATTGGCTTGTTTTCCCTGGCTTGCCAGTCTGCTTTCTTATAGAACTCAGGGATGGCACCACCCACCATGGGTTGGGCCCTCCCCCATTGATTACTAATTGAGAAAATGCTTACAGCTGGATCTCATGGAGGCTTTTCCTCAACCGAGGTTCCCTCCTCTTCAATGACTCTAGTTTGTGTCAAGTTGACACAAGTGCAAAACTAGCCAGTACAGGGGATTTAATCCAGGGAGGATCCTGGAAGAGGAGGAGACTTGGGCATTGTGTTATCAGGGTATGATGATGAGCAGAGGAGGCAGTGGGAGGTCCAAAGCATGAAGGTGATTGATGCCACTTAGAAGCATGCAGTTCTCAAGAGGACATTGCAGAGCAGTAATTTCTTCATGAGTGATTCAGTCGAAACCTTTCAAACAATTTTACTCAGAAGTGCAGATGTGAAGAGCTGTTTTGGCTGCAGTAACAGAGAGCCCCAAAATATCCAAGAAAAATTATCTAAACCAGGAAACTAGAAAACCACTTTCCCAGGCCAAATTCACTCACTACATAGTCATTTATAAAGGCTTATGGGAACACAGACGTGGATATCTGTCTTCTACTTATCTCTACTTTCCTGCTGTCACGGGAGAGCAGACTTGTGACAGGGACTTGTGTGAGTCACAGAGTGTGAAATATGCACTCTTTGGTCCTTTACACAAAAAAGATTACCAAGCCTTGAGCCAGACTCACCCATCATTTCACAGTGTATTCTCTCCTTCCTGGTTGTAGGTCAAAATATGAGCTCTCAGTTGCTACTCTAGCCACGTGTCACCTGCTAGCTCTACTCTGCCATCATGGACTCGAACCCTCTGGAACTGAAAGAAACTCTTCCTCCTAGAAGGTGCCTTGGTCATGATGTTTTGTCACAGCAATAGAAAAGTAACCAACCCGGAAGTTGGTACCAGGAAGTAAGCTATTGCTTTGAGGAACCCTACAACCATGTGGGTTTTTTGGAGGGTGGTGGAAGACTTTGGAATTTAGACTAGAGAATGTTTGAATGCTGTAAACAGATATTAATGGGTCATCCTAGTAGGAGCTGGGAAGATGGGTTTTAGAAGGGAACACTGTTGGCAATATCTGGAGTCCATTCTTGTCATAATTTTGGCAAAGAACTTGGCTGCTTTCTGCCCTTGTCCTAAGAACTTGCCTGAGGCTAATTGTAAAGTAATGAACTAATTTCTTTGGCCAGAGATTACAAGACAGACTAATATTGACTCCATCAAGAGGTTTTATATATATATAAGTGATTACTCTTAAGCTGACTCTAAGGAAAATGTAGTCTACAATGAAAAAAGCAAGTGGGGCAAAAGGAAATACAAATGTACAGTTTAAGAGAGAAGGGGATCAGGAAATTTAAATCTGGAGCTGTGGCTTGTTCTGAAAGCATAAAGAGATTAAGAGTCTGATCTGTGATGGAATAAAGGGATTGGTACTCCAGGGCAAGACCCTGCCCAGCTAAGCTTCCAGCTTGTGAAAAGAAATGCCTGAAGAATTTTCTGCTCCTAAAAGCAACAATAAATGAAAGCTTCTACAAATATGGCTCAAGAGAGCCAGAGTTCATCCCAAGAAGGCACCAGACTTTGCAGTATCATACACATGGATCTGTCTTCAGACTCATGAAACGTACATGAGTAAAGGGTTGTAGACTCTTCCTCCACAATCAAGGAGAGCTGCTGAGGCCAGGCAATGTGTGGAAGGGCAGTCCCTACATGAAGGCCCTGAGAGGGCAAGAGACCTTGAGACTCCCAATGTGAGAAGAAGCAAAAGTGAAGCCTGGGTTGAATTGGAGATCCTCTGATGTTAGAGGTGCCAGAGCCTTGGGATATCTTCCAAGGACACTTGCATATAAAGAATGGAATCTGCCCAAAAGAAAAATGTATCTTGCAGTCAGAAAACCTGGAGGAATGAAGCCATCTCAGCCAGTTCTTTGATATCAGAAGTGGAGCTACAAGGTCTGGTGTTTGCCCTCCTGGTTTTCAGTCTTGTTTTGGTTCAGTATTTCCTCACTATGCTCCCTTTGCCCCCTTTTGTAATAGTAATATATAATTTATGTGATTGTACATTGGAAGTATATAATTTGCTTTTTTATTTTGTAGAAGGTTATAATTAAGAGATTGCCTTGAGTCTCAGAAGAGACTTGGGCTTTTAAACTGTGATGAGACTATCAAAGATGATGGGGACTTTTGAAGTTGGACTAAGTTTAATTTGCATTGTTATATCAGGAACCTATGGGAGCCAAGGAATGGAATGTGGTGGTTTGAATGAAGATGCCCTCCATAGGTTCCTGTGGTTTCATATTTGATCTTCAGTTGCTGGCTGTTTGGGGGAGGATTAGGAGATATGGCCTTGCTGAAAATATGTCACTGGACAAGGGTTTTGAAGCTTCAAAAGACTCATACCAGTTTGAGTTAGCCCTTCCTTCCTCCTGCTTGCAGATCAAGATGTGTACAGTTTTCTTTGCCATACTTAAAATCAACATGCATAACTATAAAATGGAACAAGTTATTCCCACAAAGTGATGATGGGTAGGTTAAATGGTTTATTAGTCACTTTTCTCTTGCTGTGATAAAACACCATGATCAAGGCAACCTACCAGAAAAACCTCATTTAACTAGGCTTATGGTTTCAGGGGGTTAGAGTCCATGATGTTGGAACAAAGGCAGGGTGGCAGAAGCAGTAGAGAGCTCACATCTTTAAAAGTCAAGAAAAGAAAATGTCCACAAGGAGAACCTTGTTGTCTTGAATCCTCTACAGAGCAAGCCTGCTCTTGCGTGTTCTGCCAGTTTCTGTGTACAGTGCTTTATGGAGGAAAAGAACCTCTGAAAGCTTGCTTCCTTCAGCTTTTCTGCTCTCCAAATGACGTCTGCGCTCGTCATCAGCTTTCCTTGCTGCTGGGATCATAGGAGAAAAAGCACTTACAGTCACATAGTACTTGTAAGATTTTTTTGTCCGACACTTCAGATTGATATTAAAACAAACATTTAGATATACAAAGTGCAACACCAAAGTGCATTAATATATAGTATTTGTACACTGACAACCAATTCCTGTAACTGGAATATCCTCAAGGTTTTATTGCTTTCCTTTCACCTACTAGAGTCTTCTCTTTCCAAAATGGGTCATATCCTAACAGTGTTTCCTCCGGATCCTCTTCATGCTGCTGCCCACTGCCTCTCTACTAACTGAAGCCATAACTGCCCGCACACAGTTGTCGCTTGCCTTACTTTTTCCACTTGTCTTCCTCCAAGCATCTTTGGTTCAGAGCATCTAGAGACCAGAGTTGTTGCTCCCTTTCATCTAGCCTCTCTCCATTGGTCAGAAGCCTGCTACAGTCCAGAGTGCTTCAGCACCCAAAGACAGCAGTAGGTCATGGCACTCTGTAGACTTCTGCTGCTTAAGAATGTCTATTTCCTGAGCACACACCTGAAATTCCAAAGGCACATTTCTGCTACTCTTTAGTTTTTTGACCTGTATGAAGCATAGGAGTGGATTTCCTTTAATGTATTCGTTCGGCAAGTACTGTGTTTGCTGAGCTTCTCGTGCATGTGTGTTACTTGTGCTTATCATGACCAATGATGAAGAAAACATACACCAACCATGGGACAGTAGGAAACAAACTATTGTTTTGATTGTGCTAAATGTCATTATAGACATAAACAAGGATTTCTGAGACAGAATACGAGAGTGGACTTAAAGAGACAGAGGAGAGAGGGAGGGAGGGAAGGAGGGAGGGAGGGAAGGAGGGAGGGAGGGAGGGAGAGAGAGAGAGAGAGAGAGAGAGAGAGAGAGAGAGAGAGAGAGAGAGAGAGAGAAGAACTTTGCTAAATTCTTTGATTTTCAACCTATGACACAAGCGGGTCCAAGCCACACACATTTCCCTAACATCACCACCTCTCAGCTCCACAGGAAGTCTCTAGCTCTTGTCAACTAAACATGAGTGTGATGTAAACCTTAGGCTTCAATAACCTCAGGATAGTGTGTTGAACTACTAGAGTGAATTCAGAGGATGCCCCTGGAGTTTAGGCATCTTTTATTACAGGCAGTCAGCAGACAATATCCACACCATACCCACAAGCTATAGCAATATTCATACAATACATTTAAAACAAAAAGAGCCAGGGCTGGTGCTCAAGGCTGTATTAAGTAACCTCTACTAGCTACATTCTGCTTGTCTGGCAGGCCTTATCTTCCTTCTATATTTTATCATGTACAAAAGAGGAAAATGGCTAATGAACCCCCTCCCCCATCAGCACTCACTCTTAGAATCTGCAGGACACCTGCAAGGACCAGGCCGACTCCTGTGGCTGCCTCAGAGCCTGACTCTGGAATGGTTCTCACAGAAGCAAGTCTTCAAGAAAAGAAGACCAGGAGACTCCTGGCACAGAGTCCCATCCTGTCATCTCTGTCCCATTCTGTTGGTTCAGAGTAAGACTCAGGTTCTGCCTTGTAGTGTTGGGCAGGGATAACACAGAATGGGGTAGCAGAGACTGAGGAGGCCATCGACATCTCAGAACTCTGTTGCCCTCAGGGCCTCTCAAGGTGCTACTATAAATAGATGCACTGCGTGGAACCATGTATGGAAAGCACTTAGCCTGCACCCAGCAGGGGGCAAACACTTGACAATTAGCCATTATCCTACACCTTCCTTGCTGTGTTTCCTCAGTCCGCTCCTAGAGGGATGCCAGCCACTCACAGTAATCATCCACAACATCTTCCAGTCTCCATTTCTCCACCATATGATCACTTCTTAAAAGTCATTCCTGAGGTCCTCCTGTCTCTCAACTGGTCATTTATCTGGCTCCATTGCCAGCTTGGCACTAGGATGCAAATTACATTCTCAGCATAGGTCAGGCATATTGAAACACCATAAGGAGAAAAGCATCTTTGTTAAACTCAAGAAAAGGCATGGAGGTTGTGGGCATCAAAATGGAGTCACTTGGAGCCAGGTGGCAGTGGTGCATGCCTTTAATCCCAGCACTCCGGGAGGCAGAGCCAGGAGGATCTCTGAGTTTAAGGCCAGCCTGGTCTGCAGAGCGAGATCCAGGAGACAGGCACCAAAACTACACAGAGAAACCCTGTCTCAAAAGAAAAAAAAAATGGAGTTACTTGTGTCAATCTTACTTTTAAAAAGGAAATGAAACTGAAGATTGGGAAGGGAGTGTTCTTACACGCATCTGCCTGATAACAGCTGTCAGGAAAGGGTCTGCCAGAACTTGCACGGAAGCCACCTCAACCTTGTACCAAAAGTGTTTCTACAGGGTTATCTGCCCAGCAACAGCCTGGTCATCCTCCAATGGACACTTTTGTTACTGATTATGTACCAAAACAAAATCATTATTTCAAAATGATCCCACGGGGCTGGGGAGATGGCTCAATTGGGAGAAACAGAGCATCGAGACTAGCCGCGTCAGTGAGCTGTGTTTGACTGAGAGCACTTGCCTTGGTACATAAGGTGCAAGAGTGACCAAGACGAACAATCAAAATCGAGCTCAGGCCTCTGCACATGCACCCACACACGTGCAGCCACACTAATTCAAACACACACACACACACACACACACACACACACACACACACACACAAAGTGGCTAATGTAATCCTCATTTTTGTCTTTAAAAACTTTGCTTATGGCCCGGTGGTGGTGGTGCACGCCTTTAATCCCAGCACTCGGGGAGGCAGAGGCAGGCGGATCTCTATGAGTTCAAGGCCAGCCTGGTCTATATAGTGAGTTCCAGGATAGGTACCAAAACTACACAGAGAAATCCTGTCCAAAAAAAAAGCAAAAAACAAACAAACAAAAAACTTTGCTTTTATTGCATGGCTGCTATCCTGGGCTCAGGATGCTAAGAAAAGAGGATTCTGAGTACAAAGCCAGCCCAGGATACATAACAAGATCTTTTAAAACAAACAACAAACAAGCAAAAAGTTTCTCTTTGCCTCATTTTCTTTGAATATGCCCCAGTTTCCTATGCATCATGTCCCACTTCCAAATTCTGCTGGTCTCATAGCAATGCTTTTTTGTGAGTATTATTATAATTATCTCTCTTTCTCTCTCCCTCTCCCCCCTCCCTTCCTTTTGATTTAGTTGCCTTAAGAATCTTCTCACGCCGGGTGGTGGTGGCACACACCTTTAATCCCAGCACTCGGGAGGCAGAGGCAGGCGGATCTTTGTGAGTTCAAGGCCAGCCTGGTCTACAGAGCGAGATCCAGGAAAGGCGCAAAGCTACACAGAGAAGCCCTGTCTCGAAAAACCAAAAAAAAAAGAAGAATCTTCTCACACCCCTCCTTTCACACATCCTCATTTCCCAACTGCTCTTTCCTACTTCTACATCAGAACCACACTATCCACTGTTCTTATAGCTTTGCAATGAACATTTTTCAAAAAACACTTTCAGTGTTGCAGTATCCAGTTTCCAACACCTAATTCATTTTACTCGAATGTAAAGACTGCCATTGTCTGCGTAGGGTTGAGGAGATCATGTTTATTTCCAATGTGCTTGGCATCCAGCAACCCCATAGGTTCTTGTGGTGGGGGCGGGGAGGGGCAGAATCTACAAGTTCATAGTCATAAAAGCGAAATAAACCCTGGGTTTTTTGAGACAGGGTTTCTCTGTGTAGTTTTGGTGCCTTTCCTGGAACTCACTCTGTAGACCAGGCTGGCCTCAAACTCACAGAGATCTACTTGCTTCTGCCTCCTGAGTGCTGGGATTAAAGGCGTGCGCTGCCGCCGCCACCACCACCACCCGGCCAGCCCTGGGGTTTTGTCTTTTGTCTTCTTCTGGATATGACAGAAGCTGGCGTGAAAAATGGTTGTAGCTGGAGTTTTCTCCAGTCCGGCCTGGCCCACGGTCAGGACAAATCTCTCTCACCTACCAGACCCACAGCTGCTCAGACCAAGTAAACACACAGAGACTTATATTTCTTATAAACTGTATGTCCGTGGAAGGCTTCTTGCTAACTGTTCTTATATCTTAAATTAAACCATTTCTATTAATCTATACGTTGCCACGTGGCTCGTGGCTTACCAGTATCTTAACATCTTCTCATGGCAGCTGGCAGGGTCTCTGCCTCAGCCTTCCTGTTCCCAGAATTCTCTGCCTGTCCTGCCTATACTTCCTGCCTGGCTACTGGCCAATCAGCATTTTATTTATACAGAGCGATATCCACAGCAAATGATGTTGTGATAGAAAGAGTATTTAACCTTGGGGAGAGGAAACAGAGACGCTGAGGGCTACAGCGTGTACTAGCCAGGCTGAGGTCAGAGGTGAACCCCAGTCTGATGACTGAAGTGAGACCATGAAAACAGGGAGCCTAAAAGGTGATTATGCTCGTGGCTGATTGTCAACCTGACAGAATCTGGACTCAAGCTTCTAAACACATCCAGGAGAGATTTAGATTAGGTTAGCATCTACTCGTGCCTGAGAAGAATTGTCTTGATTAGGTTAATTAAGATAAGAAAACCCATCATGAAATTGAGCAGCACCATTCTCTGGATTTGGATTCTGGACTACATAAAAAGAAAGCTGATTGAGCACGAGGATTCATTACTCCCTGCTTCCTGACTGTGGATGCAATGTCTCCAGTCCCTCAAGTTCCTGCCACCTTGGCATCCCGGCCATGATAGAGTGCACCCTTTAACTGTGAGCCAAAATCATTCCCTCCTTAAGTTGCTGTTAGGTGGGATGCTTTATGACAGCAACAAGAAAAATTCCTAAGACAGAGACCAGACAAAAAGGGGAATGTTGGGTCACAGAGGTTCTTAAATAAGTAGGTAGATAGGTAGGTAGGTAGGTAGGTAGGTAGATAGATAGATAGATAGATAGATAGATAGATAGATAGATAGATAGATAGACAGACAGATAGATAGGTAGGTAGATAGATAGATAAAACCTCTCCCATCTTGGAAAAGTGGGAGAGAGGAAACTATAGAAACCAATATTTTCCCCTACAGATCTCATTTGTGGTCATATGGGAAATAAAGATGCCCAGGAGCCAGAATAGCTTCTGTGACCCCAGGCATTCTCATCAGCACTGTTCCTGGTGATGCAAAGCAGAAGGCGAATAGCAGCTGAGAATACCACACAAAGTACTTTCATACAGTATCTCAGATACATACTACACAGGTATCCTTGAAAAAAAAGTCTAGATGCCTCTCTGTTACCTTTTGTTTAGTTTGTTATATATATGATATGTACATATATATGTCCATATACATGCATGTGGTGATACATACATATATGGTACTGTTCACTACTGTAAAAAAGGAATTCAACTTTCAAATGTCTGGATATTTGAAAGACTGTGTGCACACACACAGATCTATATGAAGTCTGTCTGTAGCCTCCATTTTCAAAGCCAGCAAGGCAGGAGAGCAGGGTAGAAAGTGCAGCACTGAGATGAGCTTCTGAAAGAAGTGATCTTAATCAGGCTGTTACGGTCTCACACATTTTGTCTTACTCAACATTACTTCCTATGGCTCAAAGTGCACCATAATAGAACAACCCCACACCATGCTCAAACTGTCTCTCTTCTGGTTCAGAATGTTTCTACCCATTGTCTCTGATTCTACTGAAAACTTCAATGGCTTCTCTGCATCTGCTTGGGCCAGTGCCTCAGGTTCTATAATTACTGATCCTCTGCATTCAAAGCCAGACGGACCTGCTTCCTGCTGTTGATCATCACTAAGGTCCTGCCTGACAGAAGCCCTGAAATATTATGTGTACACATAAGACAGTAATACATTTTCATTGCCAAAATAAAACAATGGGGTTTACACAGTGACAGAGTCTTCATGGTGCCCACTCTTCAGTTAAAACTAGTCACAACTCTGCCTTCCTCCTAAATGAAAAGACTTGGTCCTATTTGTAGCTTGAGTTTTCCTGACTGGCCCACAGTCAGGGCAAATCTCTCTCACCTGCCAGTCCCACAGCCACTCAGACCCGACCAAGTAAACACAGAGACTTATATTGGTTACAAACTGTATGGCCGTGGCAGGCTTCTTGCTAACTGTTCTTACAGTTTAAATTAATTCATTTCCATAAATCTATACCTTGCCACATGGCTCGTGGCTTACCAGGATCTTCACATGCAGCTTGTCATGGTGGCGGCTGGCAGTGTCTCTCTGACTCAGCCTTCCACTTCCCAGCTTTATTCTCCTCCTTGTCCCGCCTACACTTTCTGCCTAGCCAATGGCCAATCAGTGTTTTATTTATTGACTAATTAGCAACACATGTGACATACAGAACATCCCACAGCACCTATTAACTTTGTCTTTCCTTTTCACAGGTTTAGAGCACTCTGTAGTGTAAACTTGATTTGTTAATACTGGTGCTGTTCACCAATCAAACCACATTGAACTGTGGTACAATATGTAAAACCCCTAGTCAGAGCTAGGGGTCTATTTAGTGGGTAAAGGGCTCACCAAACGTCCACAAAGCACTGGTTCAATCTCTAGCATCCCATAAACAAGGCATTGTGGTGCAGGCCCGTGATTCAGTACGGAGGAGGTGGAGCCTGGAGATCGGAGGTTCAAGGTCATCCTCAGCTTCATAGCAAGTTGGGAGCCAGCCTGGAATATGTGAGACCATAACAAGAAAGAAAGGAAGAAAGAAAGGAAGGAAGGAAGGAAGGAAGGAAGGAAGGAAGGAAGGAAGGAAAGAAAGAAAGGGAGAGAGAGAGGGAGGGAGGGAGAGAGGGAGGGAGGGAGGGAGAAAGAAATAATACAAAATTAAACCCTTAATCAGTTTCGGGAAAGAATAACTTTTTTCTTCATGTTTGTCAATGGTTCTTAATTATCCCTCTTTTTAATATAATAAATTTGATAAAAATTGAGTAAATCCTGGTTTTTTGTTGATCCGCGATGTTCCCTTCACACACAGTTTCTCCCATCAATAAAATTATCTTATTCCGTAATTCTACTGTCACTTGATATAATTTGCATTGTGACGACCATCCTCCTTGGTTTTATCACAAATGAACTGATGACAGAAGTTGCCCGTGACTCACAGAGCAAAGGTAGACTGATTTCTTACAGGTGTGTTCTGGCTCCTGCAAAAGAAGTCTCCAGCAGTACTAAACCCACCCAGCTTAATGGGGTGCCAAAAACACAGGCAATAATAGATGCTAACATCTGAAGTCAACCATACTTTAAATTTGATATAAAACACACACACACACACACACACACACATACACACATATGGTATAAAAGATACACACACACACACACATATTTGGTATAAAAGATACACATACACACACACATATATTTGGTATAAAAGATACACATACACACACACACACACACACACATATATATATTTGTTATAAAAGATACACACACACACACACACACACACACACACATAATTCTCAAATGATTTTAAGTAAGCAAAGGGGCTAGCTACAGCTTCTAGCTTCTTCTGTCACAGCGTGTCCCTAGTTGGCCACTGGGCTAATCCTATCCCTTTTGAAGAGTTTTTCTGGTTACTGCTTTCCTCTCCCTGTGACTAACAGGATTAAAACAACATATACCCCCAAGTCCCTTTGCCTGAGATTCTATGCACAATTCTCATGTTGTTAGAAACTGCCTATAAATTCCTGAAGCTATCATGAGTGTAAGGTCACTGTTGTGATACTTTCAGTCATCAAGGAGAAAACTTTCTAAGCAGCAGTTTGGTCTGGTGTTTAGTAGCTGAAGCTGTTTTAAGAATCTAGGGCATCCAGACACTGTCTAGTCATTAAGGCTTCATTACATTGTATTCTCCAACTTGTTTTCTGTGCCTTCCAATCAGCTAGGATGTACTTATCAAGTGGGGCCATGCTGGGAGGCAAAAGCAGATGCATAATGCCTTTAAAAGTCTTGCCTTCTGTCCAGGAAAGTGAAATTACTATTTTCAAAGGGTGAGAAGCCCATTTCTCACTCAAAAAAAAAGCCCAAGTGGGTGTCACTGATGAGAAGCGCAGAGGCAATTTGGGAAAAAAAGAGAGATGGTATGATGTGCATAAACCAAGGCGTAGTGAGATGGGAGCGGTATCTTAATGCAGCAAAAGTAAGTAAGATTGTGTGGAGAGGGAAGAAGGGGGCATGACAGGCAAGAGGAAGCATGGACAGCTCTCCCGGGGGCTTCTTCATGGGGGATGAAATTTTTAGCTGTCAATCTTCCCTTCCTCCCGAATACATGTTTGCCTGGCCACTGTGGGGTTCTGAAAGCCTGCAAGCCCTAAATGTATCTTTGCTAGGAGACTATGTGGAGCCACTGTGGAGTTCTGGAAGTTCTGAAGCCCTAAATGTGTCTTTGCTAAGAGTCTATGTGGAGACCAAGTCCAGGACTAGTGATGAGCAGCCTCCTGGTTTCTCCAGCACATTTTGAAGAAAAGAAATGAGCAAATGTCAGATTCAAATAGACGGCTCAAGAAAGATAATTTTAGCTGACTGTTTGGAACTGGACGTCTGTCTGGGCACGTACAAGCACATAGATATCAGTTACCTTTGGTTGCTGGAGAGGAGCAGGTGTCTAAACAAAGCTACTGCTAGTCAGACTGAATGAAAATGACACTATACTCCTCCACAACCCTGGGGATTAGTGTGCATGCAGCAGGCCCAAGATCACCTTCTTTCCAAATGGCTTTTGGGGACATCTGTACCTAATTAGCTGTCATAGTCGATGGCTACATCTAAGGCTGATATTTTGTACCCAAAGGATCATGGAGCAGTGAGAATATAACACATCAAAAAACAGACAATATTCTTTTTTGCTGAAAAGATAAATGTTCCAAGATAAAAGATTATAAATAAGTAAAGACATAAGAATATAAAATGTACAACCTATTTGGATGAGAACCATATACTTTGAGAAACTATAATGCAAAGTAGGGGGGTGTTTGTTTGTTTGTTTGTTGTTTTTTGAGACAGGGTTTCTCTGTGTAGCTTTGTGCCTTCCCTGGAGCTCGCTTTGGAGACCAGGCTGGCCTGGAACTCACAGAGATCCACCTGGCTCTGCCTCCCGAGTGCTGGGATTAAAGGCGTGAGCCACTGCCGCCTGGCCAAAGTGAGTTTTTTAAAAATAGGTTGAGCTAAAGACACAAGACACTTTGACAGGGCATACAGAAGTCAAGCTGGAACTGACTGGGAAATATTCCCCCTAGCAGCTAGCTTTCACAGTGCAGAAGATGCTATGCAGGCTGTGGCAGGGAGGGAAGACATTGGTTGTCTTAACTATCACTGTCCCCTGAGTGATACTGTCAGAACATGGTCAAAAGAAGGATGCATGGAGTACAATGCCTTGGGGAACTGTGACAGAGGCTCCAGGAAAAAAGGCAAGAGGGCCTTTTACCTCAGGTGCATTTTGTTCCCTGGATGGTTCTTTGATGTGACTTCATGCCTCCTGTGACAAACATTTACATTCAATTTATAAGACATGTTTATTCTTGTTGGATGTCAGAACATAGCTATAGAACTCAATCTGGTGAGAGGACGTGCGGCGTGCTGTCCTCAGTGTGCCCTGAATCTGGATATGGTCTTCTGTCTTGCTTTTGTGCTACCCCAGATATTATCTATTGTACGTGCCAGGCAATTGTGTTTGTATTGGTCTGTCCTGAGGAAGTTCTGGGAAAGGATTGCTCTGTTAATATTTAGTATGTGGTTACTGGTGTTAATTTACATGTTTTTCTGATCATGTTTTTCTAAACTCAAATGGCCATGACAGATAGAATACTGGCCTGCCGGGCAAAGTTTGCCTATGGCTGCAATTGTGGCATGGCTGTTGCGGCAGTAACCACTACCTTCTGGTTCTATCTGAGGCCTGCTGTACAAGAAAGAATTCATGCCTGCTGCTGTAAACTTGGTCAAAAGCCCATAGATATCCAGGTCATAGGCCCTAGACAGCAAACTGTTGTTTGCTAAATGGACATCTTGTCAAACTGCCTTCTAAAGAATTATGTTTATACTCAGATTTGTGCTGCTCTCATTGTGGTCAAAAAGCTTCTTTTTTGCAGTAGATAGTAGTTAATACAGAGAGACTCATAACTGGTCAAAGTACTAAGAGTAAGTGAGTGTTGAGTGTTCACTCCAAAATGAGATGCCTATAATAACCTACCCAAGGATCAGGGAACATCACAGAAGAAAGAATGTAGGAACTGGAGAATGAGGAAAAGTACTATCAAGTGCTGTTTTCTAGACATGGCATGTCCATCACACTATGAACTCACAGCAGCTCTCATTAACTACACAAAACCAAGTCAGTCATCACTCCAGAGCGGAAGGGGGGGGCGCTTACGAGGCTCCACCCCAGCTTGGAAGCCGACAGCTCTTGGGAGGGATCATTTTTCTTCTGTGGTGTTGCCCCTGCTAAGTTGCCTGTTGTCATGCAGGTAGCACTAAATGGACTCAGGGGATTATTGAAGAAGAAGGAGAACATGGAGGAGAAGGAAGAAGAGGAGGAGGAAGGGGTGGCAGCATGAAGGTAGGAAGAGAACATGTTGAGGGTCTCTGGCATAGTGGAAGGGTGAAGGTGGGGTGAATATAATAGACTTGCACTGTGTGCATGTATGAAATTGTCAAAGAATAAATAATTTTTTTTAAATAAGGGGCTGGAGAGATGGCTCAGAAATTAAGAGCACTGGCTACTCTTTCAGAGGACCCTGGTTCAATTCCCAGCACCCACATGGCAGCTCACTGTAACTGTAACTCCAGGTCCAGGAGATCTGATACCCTCATACAGATATATATGCAAGCAAAACACCAATGCACATTCATATTAAAAATATAAAAAGGAAACATATTTTAAAAAGCTGAAGGCTCAGACTATAGCTCAGTAGTAAAGTATTGGTCTAGTGTAAGGTCCTAAGTTCAATCCCTAGCACTAGGGGGGAAAGTAGGTTGAAGCCAGATGATGAGGGCCAAACTAAGGTTAGACTTTGTCTCCTATGTATAAATAGTAAGGAGCTAATCAAGGTTCTGAGTTACTTTGAGGTATGCTGCTAGAGAAATATGATGAACTTAATGTTTTTTAAAAAACTGCTTAAGATCAAAAGTCTCCATGTTCTTGGCATAATATGATAGGAATTGTGCCTGCTTCAGCAGCAATGAGAATAGTTAGGGAGATCAATTAAGTGTGTGAGCCACAGTGAATAAAGCAGAAGAATGCCCCATGTTGCCAGTTAGGACTGTGGTGTGTGCTGTTCTTCACAGTGTTTATGCACACCCCACACTGTGGAACAGCGACTGCAGCTCACTCACTAATCTGGACAGGGGCACTTTCAAATCTTCTAGATCTTCCCAGAGCAGAACCAGCTATTAGTAGACTCAGACTGGACTCTGACCTCAAGTCTAGTCACTGGGAAGGGGCTAAGGACACTTCCTGACAAAGTCGCCACAAGGAGAAATGGGTCATGAAACCTAGATGACCACAGTTGGTGCTGAGCTCTGTGGAGGTCACCAATGAGAACTCATCTGGCATCAATTAGAGATGCCCACCTGATGTCCTCCCACAGCATTTGACAAGTGATTCTTATCATTTATTGATTTGGAAAGTTATATTTTAGGTAAATTTAACGTTGTTTCCCATTTTGGAGAATCTTTCAAACTAGGGTTAAGAAGATGAAAATTAGGGACAAGAAGATGAAAAATATCCTCCGAGGTCAAATCCTTTTAGAAAATCTCAGCACAGCAATGTGTTGCTGTGGGACGCAGAAATATGAAGGAAGAATTTGGCTGTCTATGACAAAGCTATACCTGGAGGAAGCCAAGAGCCTTTCCAGAAGATAAAGCCAAGGCTTAAGGAGTCTTGGTGATACTAGCTTTTGAATATTAGCTGTTTCCTGCTATAAATTTCTCACGTACTACTGAAGCTTGTCCATTCCTAAGACAGTATGTTCAATCATTCATTGAGCACAATTTCCCCTATACAATTAAAGTATTTGTATAACTTTCTCCAACTGTGCTAACAACAGACACAGTCAAGATCCCCAATTTCAGGCCTTTCTGAAAGTATCATCATTAGCAACATCCCGCCAGGACCTTCTCTGAATGAAAGTATCTTATCTGAGATACCTCCCAGACCTTCAAAGAACAGACTTAAGCATCCAGACTATCTGTTTGAGAAGGCCTGGTGGATGTTACTATTTAGAGATAAGATAAAGTCTTATCTCTAGTTTTAGATCTACCTTTAACAATTAACTCAGAACTAAAGGGTTTCTACTTACAGGTACATCAAGCTATTACTCAGGTTGCCCAGCCACTGAGTGTACTCCCCTACCCTGCCAGAAAATGGCAGCAGCCAAGATAGCTTGGAAAGATAAGGAGCCAAAGGAAAATAAGGCAGTTTTATTTTCACTCATCACTGATAGACTCCTAACACTTTACCTAACACTTCTAAGAAATAGTTTGAGCACATAAATTCACTTTCTCGGATCTATTAACTGAATTTAGCCCCTAATTGATTCATTCCCCATTAGTCACTTCCCTTTTGGGTTGCTATGATGGCTGACAATTACCGCTCTTTCGTGTGGATCTTATTGCCCCTCCTTTTGACCCTGAGGGAATTCAAGCCTGATGACTTTGCCTTAGCCAGAGCACTGCTGTTGCATGGATATATAACTGTAAACCTCAGAGACTTGAGGAGGACTAGATTGGAGGACTAGAAGCGAGAACTGGAAGAACAAGATGGAAGATGAGGAAGAGCCAGGTGGGGAAGAACAAGATGAGGAAGAACTAGATGAGAAAGAAGGAGATGGGAAGAACTAAGGAGATGGGAAAGAACTAGATGGAGAAATATGAGAGAGAGAACTTAGAAGAATAAAGAAGAATAAAGAGATGAGCTAAGATGCCAGAGAAGTTAAGATGGGAAAGAACTAGATGGATGAGACCCTAGATGAGGCAGAACTAGATGAAGGAATTAAGATGGCACATAGAAGGAACAGCATAAAAATATAGAGAGATATCAGGCAATAAAGGAGATAAGAAGGCACAATAGAAGCTGTGTAAAGAGAGAACTGACTCAGAAGAATAAAATGAATAGACTAAAGAATTTCGTGTATGTGGATTTATTCGAGTATCCCTCAGATTAATTGATCTGCCACTGGTAGCATCTCTTCTGGAACTCCAGCAGAAGGCTACTGAGGGGCTGAACCCCAATAGTCTTTGATAATATGTTACATGTTTTATAGACACACATGCACATACACTATGTAAATATAATGCAATTTATGTATTAATTGATTTATATATGTATATACTATATTATATTTATATAATGTGTGTATTTGTGTTATACAACTGAGCCCTGAAGGCCACAATCTTGCCTTTTAAAGGTGAGATGAGTCTCACCTGATGGCTGAGGTGGGATTGCATTTATTTTTATTTCAGTTACAATGGCCCTTACTTACAATGACACCTGTATTTGGTGTGTTTTAGTAGATTGTTAATTACTTTTTAATTACTATGACCAAAATACCTTACAAAACCAGCTTAGGAGAAGGTGAGTTCATCTTGGCTCATGGTTTTCAAGGGTTTAGCCCATAGTTGCTTGGGCAGAACATCATGGTAGTGAGAGCACGTGGGAAGGCATTTTTTATTTCTTCGTGGACAGGAAGCAGAGAAAAGTGCCACACAAGAAGTAGCCAGGACAAGATATGGCCCTGGAGACATATCCTAATTGCTATGCTTCTTCTAACCTGGCTTCTAATAATGATATCATATGAATCACCAAAAATTCACTTTTTAACTAGGTCAGAACTCATATGATCTAATTGGCTCTGGAAAAACACCACAGACACACCCAGGAGTTGAACTTCATTAACTCACAAATTGCCCATCACAAACAGGTTGGTCTTGATTGGGTCCAATCCTAAGACTCATGAAGAGTCTACAGTGTGTGGGAAGTGAGGCTGTCACTGTGACCTGGGGGAGCAACACATCACTGAACCAAGTGCCCATATGTTTTCCTGGGGGGCAGAAGAGCAAGACAGCCCTCAGTAAAGCAGCTGGCTGAAGGTGACCAGAAGAAAATGGTTATGTGGAAAATCTGATGAAGAGTTCCAGATTCCTCTGAAGTTAACATCTTCATTTACTTCCAGAATAATTGCTCGTACGCTATTAAGTATTTTCTGGTTAAAACTGCTCCAAGATTAAAATAATTAAAATTACTATTGTGATTTTGCTTGGCTTATAGTGATCTTGAGTACATTAGGTAGTAGACTTTGCTTTTACTGAATGTTAAACAGTTCAATAAAACATTCTTGAGTGACAAAAACAAAAATATAAAGTAGATTTGATACCCAGCTGTGGAATTTTTACGTTTGTTCAAAATAAAACAAACATGTTCAACAATGTGTTGAACCATTGATACTTTGGGGTGAATGTTTGCCTTTGCTTGGGTTCCTGAGCTGGTGCATTCAAACATCTGACATTCGCCTCTACTCACAGCACTTGCAGAAGCTGCCACACAAGAGACTATGTTTACCTCCAAACAGTTCTGGACTCCTGTATATTTCCTTACCTTATAGTTTAAGGAAGAAGAAAAACTCATTGGAAAGTTTTTTGAGTAAATTTACAATTTCTTTTATTTGATTTTTAGGTAGTTTTTACAAAGCCAAGATGGGAGGTTTCTTTGAGTGCTTCTCTTACAAAATAAATTAACAAATATGTAACAAGATATTTCCACAAGTCTAACTTTTGTCAGTGTATTTGGTCTTAAAACCGAACATTCAGAACATGGGAACTCTGAAAGAAGAAACTAGCCACATTCTCTAGGAAAGCCATATCCTTGTTTTCTTACTGTCTGTGGCAAGTCGAGAGGGGCCAAACTCGGAACTGCACCAGCAGCCTAAGAGCCTGCCTGTCCATGAGCTCTTAGGGACCTCCACTCAGGTAAGGCCTGATCCTTAACTCCTTAACATCACTACAGAAAAGAATTTCAGGAGGAGCCGGACTGAGTCCGAGTGGACGTTTATTCAAAATAAAAAGACACTCAGGGAAGGTCAGGCCCACCTATGAGCCTCCCTGTGGGCTTTGCAAAGCACTTTCATTTAAGTGTCTTAACAATAGCTAATAGACCAGTTTTGGGGGTATTCAAATTACAACTCAAGGGTTATTAAGAAGCCATGAGAGCCAAAGTTATGTTTTACATTTTAATTACTGTGCCTAAGACATCCATAAAACAAAAATGCCTCTAACCTGTAAGTTCCTTGCCCAAGAACAGACACTTTCTGACATGCTGGAGGCTGTTGCTCACGTAAGAGAACAAGCTGCAGGTTTCCACTCCTCTAAACCCGTTTGGTTGACCCAGCTGCACTGGATGTGCTGATCACACACAGGTGAGTGGTATGTAGGCAGGATGTGTCAGGATGTATATTTCCCCTGATTGGATGTAGGTGGGAGGAACATGGGCAGGAAGTATGTCAGGGTATATGCTTGCCTCTGATTGGACACCATGGAAAAAATGGTGGCCTTATGGCTGTGCCTTTATAAACCTCAACAAAATGTGACTCGTCACCATTTTCTGGGAACTGAGGAATGGACCTGGCCGGAGTCCATTGTCCTGGACAGTATTTAATTAAAGCTTGCTTCAAATTTGGCTCAAAATTGTGGTAGTGGTCTGTTCCCACCCAGTGAGATTAACAAAGCCTCCTCCATCCTATTTCTGATAAGAGATTGCAGGGTGGCTCTGGGGCACCTTGGTGGATTACAATCTGATCACACACAACCTTGCACCACCAGGGTTGCACACGCGGTTAGGACACATCCTTTACTGTAACTGGGGTTTCTGATGAGATGCTTAGAAAATTGCAGGTTTATGGCTGAGAAAGGAGAAAGGCCATATGCACTTAGCCTTAAGTTTAACTCACTGCGTTTTTCACAGTCTTCTTTAAAAATATCGCTATACAAAAAAAGTCTCTTTGTCCGCAACCTTCACAGCCACTGTCAATAATTGTCATTCTTGATTCCCAGCTGGTGAGGGCTTCAAAGGACTCTGGAGTGAGGGGCTCCCTTCCTTTCCTATCTCCCCATAATTTTCCCTGCCTTTCCATCCTGCCTTGTCACCATAAATGGGAATAAGTTCAGGTAATTATGCCTTCCTGGGACACACATTTCCTTGACTCCAAGTCTGTGTGGCGTTAAAGAAGAGTGCAAAGACCACATCCATAGGAGAGCGTTGGTCAATATGTCAAGTTATTCTTCCTTCCCCAAGCTAGCTCCTTCCCGACAGATGGTCTCTCTTGCTAATCTTGTCTGAAATAGACAACATCTGCAGGATGAAGTCCCTCGTCCATGCTGCCTCCCATCACCCTGAGGCTGGAGGACTCTGGCTACACAGTATTGTGGATTTCCACACTCATGTCCAGGAAGCCAGCTTCTTCCTGGCAGGTGTCCATGAACTAATCCATTCTATAGATGGTCTGGAGGAGAGTCCCCAGAATCAAATGACTCTGCTCTCTGAAATTCCCTTACAGAGCAATGCCAGAGCCAGGTTCACAAGATAGGCCCCCAAGGAAAAGGGTCAGCTCATATGCAAGCTCGGGAAATGAAAATGTGGCCTTGGGCTCAACTGCTGGAGAGAACCTTGAGTTGGGCTAAATATAACTACCAAATTGAATGGCAGCCAGTGCTGGGGCCCAGGCTCTGTGACTAACATAGAGAACTCTAGGAGGCTTAATTGCCACAGGTGGGCCGCATGGTTCTTTTAACTCTTTTCCAAAAATAAATGATTAATGAGTCTCACTCCTGGTGTTGATTGTATAGTCATTTTAAATTCAGGCTGAAAAAAGGTGGTGTGGGGAGGGGTGGCAGAGAGCAAGTTATTTGTGGGAAGTTGAGGTGCGGTCTATGAGTTGCTCAGGAGTGATTATGCAAATTGGTTTTCTTTCTTAGAAGACTGCTTACCAGGGCCTGCTTAATTTTTTTTCTTTACAATAGTCACTGTATTTCATAAAGCCCCGAGCAATGCATTTGCCTTGCTGTGGTTCTCCCTGCCCACAGGTGTGGGATGGGCTGAGTTCTCTGTATTCTGGTGGTGCTTGTACCATTCACGGAAGAGAATCCAGCCTGTAGGTAAGAGGGGTCCTGTCTCCAGCCACAGGGAGCTTCACCTGAGATAGCCAGCATGGAACCCTTGCCATGCAGATGCAGGGATGATCAGATGAGGGCATGGTTCAAAGGGCTGATGAAGGGCGTGGCAAGTGACCACCACTGAGTGGACCTCTAAGGAATTTTAGCATCTAAATAATCATCTTGAATGGTTCAAGTGATAACAGTCACCCTCAGTGCATATGAAATGCTTTGGCCAAACAATTCGATATAGAGTATCAGATATAGGTTACCAGGGACTGTTAGTTTTATAAAAATCAGTAGCTGGGCCAGGTGGCTCAGGCCTATAAATGCTTGCTACTTGGAAAACTGAGACAGGAGTATTGCAAATTGAAAAATTACTTTTGTAAAGGGCTAGACTTGACTTTACAGGCTCCATCTTAGGGAAGGGCCACCATCTTAGACCACCTGCTGTACTCAATTCCAGGAAGAATCTTAGGAATGTGCCATGACAACTCGAACAGATACAGGGCAGTAAAGTTTAACAAGATCCAGATGCTCCTGCAGACATTCTGTCTGCAATTTATGACCCTTGAAGATATCCAGATAATCCTGTCAGCAGGTTGTGGTTCCCCCTCCAAAAGCCTAACCCAATAGTTTCAAATGTAGTTTCATGCCGAAGGTCTAGACCAATAGTTTCAAAAATTACCTTGCCCCATATCCCTTCTACCCAATCCCCAAAACCACCAAGGCATGTAATCCTTGGCTTGTGTTTTTTTCCTTTAAAACACTCCAACCCCTGAGACCTGGGCTGCCATATTTCCCTCCATCTGCTGCTTTGGAGCATAGGTTGGCGGCCCAGGTTCAAACCTGACAATAAAGAGACCCTTGTGTGCTTGCATCAGAAACCAGCTCCTTGGTGGTCTCTGGGGGGTTTCTCAATAGGGATCTAACACTTTGGGCTACAAGGTGTTTTCAATACCAGCCTGGGCAACTCAGTGAAGCCCTGTCTCAACATTTAAAAAATAAATAAAAGGGCTGAAGGTGTGTGGTTCAGTGGTACTTGCCAAGCATTCAGGGGACACTGGGTTCAATCTTAAGTACCACTTAGGGGAGAGGAAAAAGCAGCCATCCTGTGAGACAAGTCACAGAGAATAACTTACTTTATTGACTACCAGAAATGTAGAGGCATGATCCTATTCTTAATTGACATTCTACATAGCCTCTAAATTTCCATTTGTTTAACTCTTGATTTAAAGTCAAATGCATCTTCTTCACCGCAGGTGAGTGAATTCAGGTGACTTTGTTGCTGTCACTGGAGTCCAGCTCTGACACACTGCCACAATTTGTGTTCATCTGTGGTCTTCCATATTTTCCTCAAAGGCAGTGGCCATCTGTTTCCCTTTCACTACCTGTGTAGGGGAAGTAAGTTTCCTTAGAAACTTAGAAAAAGCATAGCAGGAGAAAAAGGAAATATGCTATTCACGCCTTTTACACACACACAGGACCCTTCACAACACAGACGTAGCCAAAAGCAACAGCTAGGCCAAAGACGTGCGCAGTGAGTTTGATGTGAGTGGTAAGTTACCCAGTGTGTCCAGACAAAGGGGCTTAGACGAAGGCAGCCAGCTTCGGGTTCCTTTAACAATAGCTGGAATACAGATTTCTCTTGGCCTCAACTCCCCCATTGTTATCAAGGAATCTAGCATTCCCTTTTGTGAGTTCTTAGGCACATTTATAAAGGAGTTTAAAAGCTGACTCAGGAGGAAGCACAGGGATCATTTTATTCGAGTTTGAGAGAAAAACCAAAGGGCAGGCAAACTATAAATTTAGGCAGCTGCCATGAGGAAGGAGAAGACAGAAAGCCTTTTAAGTTGAGCATAGAGCTCAGCAAGCAGGTGTAGAAAGGGCAGGTCTTCAGAGAAACAGTGAGGAAGCCCAGAGTTTCAGGGAGAGCATGCTTAGGCTTTGGATTAGTGTTCAAAAAGAGAAGTAAAGAAAAAAGAAAGAAAGAGATGCTTGGTTCTCAGTACCAAGGGTGGCCCATTCCAGACTCTTGTGTCCCTGGACAAAGGATTGTGCCAGGGTCACATGCTTAGAAATAGAAACTGTGCTAAGGGAAATCCTCCCACAACTAGGAGCAGGCTGGTAAGCTGAGGGGAAAACCCCCACAGCCCTGTGTCACGGGATGGTGACCTTTTACAGGGCGTTTATATAACATCTGTGTATCACGGTTTTGCTAATGTCCTCTTAGTAAAATGTAGCTCAGTGGGGAGGCTTCTGGTCCTTCTCTGCCTCTGTCCTAGGTTAATCTCGACACTGCATCTGCAGGCAGGCCTTCCACTCCTGCAATACTGGCTTCAGATTTTAAGAGCATTTCTCTTTGTGCTACAAGGAGGGGGCTTACATATGCTTTTAGGAAGACAAAGCGGGGCTAGGCAGGCCCTCTTCAATTTGCTGGTTGTCAGGAGCCTTTAACTCAAAATAATCAATATCCCAGATTGACATGTGGGGGTGGAATATCCTGCATGTCTAACCTACTTCACCTAATTCAGCAGGTGTGCGGTATTCAGAGAGCTGTGGAACACAGACTCTCAGATTGCTAAGAGATTTCTCACAAAGCCTTCAGATTGAGTTTTCCAGCCACCAGTTGAAGACCATAAAATAAAATAAAATAAAAATAGCAGATCTGAGTCAAGAAAGCTCTCCCTGCTCTGGGCCCAGTTCACTCTCCGCCATTAAATTCCTACATCTCTGCCATTAAGTTCCTACAAAGGTAGGAGCATGATCCACAAACACCTTTCAGTCCATTCTTCCATTCCATTTTTGTTTCAATTCAAGTCTGTTCCTCCATATTTTCCTCCTAAAACTCTTTTAAAATGGTGAACCTCTGGGATTTTTGGGTCTTCTGAGGCTGGGTGGGCAGTCTTGTGTGACCTGCATTTTGTTTTATTTGCTTTGGAGCTCCTAATCATAATCACGGCTCTCCAGAGGGAAGTGAAGAGCTGTGTTTGAGGCAAGGATCAGACAGCCCAGGGCTGTGGGTCTAGGCTCAGCTGCAGCCACTGATGAATGCAGAAGAAGACCGGCTTGGCTTTGGATGCTATGAACCAAAGTTCTAGCTTTCTCTGTTGAACCTTCAGACTGAACCTTCCGTGAGGCAGACTGATTTGAAGTTCAATAATTGTGGAGAGTTTGAAATGTTGCAAGTCCAGAGCCAAATTATTTTGCGCCATCTTTAGCCCTCTTAACAACCACACATTGTCCTCAGTACCTAAACCTAGAGGCTTTGTGCCCAGTAGGCAAGTCATTTGCGATGTACACACAGAGCCTTGGTTTTTCACTGGAACGCATTAACAGACCCCAACCCAAACGCTGAGTGTCATCCCATCTAAGGCCCACTGCAGACGGTTCTCCATTTTGCTGTAACCCGCCTCTCTGATATTTCCACCAATGATTTGAAAAGCGTCTGGATTTATGGCTTTCTTTGCTCTGTTACTGTAAGTGCTTGATGAAGCGACTTCCGTGTTGGAACATGGAATTCGGGGTGACCTAGTTCCGTGTTCCTGGGTCTCGGCCACTCATATTTGGCTCCAGTATGAACTTCCTCTTGTCCCCTTGAGAGCTGTGTTTTTTTCTTTCGTAGTGCTTGGAAGACTTGACAAAGGAAAATGGAGGCGTGGATGAAAACTCTTCTAGCTGCCCCTCTAAACTGGTTAGAGCCACTAAAGGGGCTCCCCCGTGAGTTCCCCCTGTCCCAATCTCTGAAAATGGTCTGACCCTTTCATTCTATGATTGAAAGGTTAAGTCTCTCCTTATACCACCGTGAGCATGGGCGGAGGGGGGCTAGGGGGATGGGAGGGTGGTGGTGGTGGTGGTGGTGGAGGGCGCTCACAGCCTGGTCAGGGAGCTACACTAAGGAGCCAGCTACTTAGAGAGAAGAGCCCCACAGCAGGGACCCCATTCCCGCGTGCTGTTGCTGAGCTGGTCCAACAAGGATGACATAAATTCCTGCATCCACTGAGCATCCCTAGGGTTGTATTCTTTTTCTCCTACCACCGCTTCCTTCCTCAATGCAGAGTCCACAGTCCACCTTGAGCTAGCTGTCTTACAGCTTCGGGAGTGAAGACCTGTCTTTCCCCAGGTATCCATGCTTTGCCTTTGTTTGGAAATACAGGGGCTGTGAAGGACTAGTCTGCTGAAACATGGCATCACTGGGGGCCCTACCCATTCAATCAGAATTTATTCAAACAACAACCCTGGTGAAGTGCGTGAACATTAATCTTTAAAGTATAAGATGCTGTGACCACAACCTCGGGTAGTTTATCCATCTTTGGTTTGCATGCTGGGAAGATGATATATCATTTCTGCACACTAAGAGAGCATGAGAGAATTTGGGACCCCCTTCTCCTCTTTAGTAACTTCACCTGAACAGCCCCCAGGACACATTAGTTTGGTAGTCCCAGGAAAGTCATTGTACAGTTTTTGCTCCTGAGGTTGCTGGATCCAAGCCATCCACCTGCCAGGTGGGCACCCCCATGTTTTTATGTGTCTAGGAGTTTCCAGAGGAGTTCCTTGACATCATTCGGGCTTCTGCCTGCTGCTCCACTAGCTGGGGCTCTAGCTGTTGTTCTGTTCTTGAGGGAGAAAGCCCCTCTAGGTGGTAGGAGTGTTAAGGCTGCTGCAGACACAGCCTCCAACTACCCACAGCCCAAGAGGGTCCTTCCCACCTTGTACTTCTGGCTGGAGTGCTACCCCTTGGGGCTCTTTGCATGTGCTTCACGGTTGTAAATACTGGCCTCCTTTTCAGGCAAGACCCTGTTCCTCCAAATGACCCTGCAAAGCTGGAGAGCAGACTGTGAGAGAAAGCAGGAAAGGATCCTGAGCAGGTGGAGGAAGTAGTGAGCACAGGGCGAACTGCTCACTGGCAACGAGCTGCAGGGGTATTGGAGAAATTCAGCCCAGAACCTACCACTCAATGGTAAAGCTTTTCCTAAGCTCTCTAAGCTATGCTCACACTGCCATATGAATTGGCTGCCATGTCCTAAAGCAAACTGTTGGTAAAATTCTGTTCCCTCAATTGTAAATGGATTCCAGTATAACTGACTGGTTCCAAATAACTGACTCAGAGGCTGAATATGAATTATAAATGCTTGGCTGATAGCTCAGGCTTTTTACTAGCTAAATCTTACACTTAAATTAACCTATATTTCTATTTATATTTTGCCACATGACTCGTGGCTTGTTACCTCATTTTTTATATGTCCTGCTTGTTCAACAGCTGGCTGGCGTCTCCTGACTTCACTATTCTCCTTCCTATCATCCTTAGTTTGGTGGCCCCACCTATACTTCCTGCCTGGCTACTGGCCAATTCTTGTTTTATTAACCAATGGGAGTAATACATACACATAGTGTGGAAAGATTGTTCCACAGCACTCAATACTTTCATGAGAAGGCTGAACTTAGAGAGACCCTGCAGAGTCTGAGGTAGATGGTGTGGAGAGGAGAATCACCTCATGGGCTGGCTCCAACACCTACATCTCAGTGGCAACAAGAATTTGAGAAAACATTAACTGTGGGAGCGTAAGCCTCCAGAATTCATAGGAATCTCCCTGGCATGCCATGTTACTAGATTAGCCAGACCATGTGGATTAGGAGAACCTGGAATTATTATTGTGAATTATTAAAGAAAAGATGACCTCAGAAGGCTGAAGACACCAGGATCACTTAGAAATAGCACTGATAAGCATAATAGTACTGTCTTCTTCCAAGACATAAAATTTCCCTGGAGAGTAAGGTAGACTAAGTCACTAAGGCCAGGAATCTACCTACTCCTGGCCCTGAAGCCTTGTGTGTTCAACTGTGAGATTAACTGTTCCCAGAGGCCTCTTGGTCATTCCCTGGAATCAGCTTCTACCCCTTTCTCTTTTGCTTGTGTCTGTCACAAGGGTTTGTAGAGGTGTAAATGCTAAATCTGCAAAGTTCAAAATCCCACTCATGGGATCCCACCCCTGAACCCAAGGTCATCAGTGTGAACAAGCCTCCTGTGTAGCCATAGAAGGCCTTGCTGATAGAAAGCACATGGACACTTTCCATGGAAACCACCAGACCCCACTGCTATCATTCCCCTGGCATGAGCTGCAGCCAGGATGCACAGAGGCAAGGGACCTCAAGATTCCTCTGTTGCCACCATCAGAGCAGGAAAAGCTGTTCTTGATCTTTCTGAAAGTTTCCCTTTCTTTCTGAATGAAAAAAAAAAAAAAAGAAATGAAAAAGGAAAGGACGACTGTTCCTAGGTATGGTGGAGGAGAAAGTTTATTGTAGATAAAAGGGAGAGCATAGCCAGAGGCAGGGACATTCAGAGTAGACATAACCCTGAGCCATGTGAGGAGAGGGGGAGGGGAAGGAGCGGGGGGGGGGGGGGGGGGAGGGTAATCAGGTACAGCAGCCAGGAAGGCAAAGGTACAACAAGGGTAACCAAAATGGCTGGATCATACAAGGAAGAGCCTTTGGGGAAAGGGCAGCCCCGAAGTAGGGGGTGGGGTATGCCAGCCATACCCTGTAATAGATAGGAACTGAGGGATACTTGGAGAACATGGTAGCCAGAACTGCTTTGATATGTTAAAATGGCAACTCAGCCATTTGTCCTAGTGTTTGAGTCTTAACCCTTCCCCTATGCAGTCCCCTGACTACCAACACACACACACACATATACACATACACACACACACATATACACATACACACACACATATACACACACACATACACACACATACACACACATATACACACACACATACACACACATACACACACATATACACACACATATACACACACACATACACACACATACACACACATATATACACACACACATACAGATATACACACAGACATACACACACACACACACACACACACACACACACACACACACACACACGGTCCAAGGGATAGCAGAGAACTTTTTTGTTTAGGAATGTTGATGGATACCAGTCTTAGGTCCTGAGGCATTTTGACTTGACATAAGCTCACAGTATAAATCATTTCTCCAGGAACCATGAAGTCATCACCACACCATCTTGATCTGCAGGCTCTGGCATTGGCTTAGTGGGTGGTACTCAATCTTTGCAGAATATGAGACTCATTTGGGGTAACTGTTAAAAATGAAGATTCCAGGGCTGCTGGTTAGTGACTACCCCAAGAAACACCAGCTCTAGCCCTTGGATTTGTTTCCAGTGTGCCAACTCCAAATTGCCCACTCCCAGGGTCTTCTAAGCACATACGTCCTGTCCCTCTGAAGCCTTCAGATTCTTGGGTTCCCATCAAGGCCAAGTTCGATATTTCTGCTTTCATCCCACTAGGCCTCAGCCATCGGTCCACCATCTTAGTCTGTGCCCTCCTCCGCTTCCCTCCTTTCTTCACTTTTTCTGGAAACATCTTCTAGTTCCTCATAATTCTGCTCTTTGTCCCACCTTCCACCTCTCTGTAGCCAAATCATTTTCCCTGCAGGAAACTATTGCAAACTGTTTACGTTGTAATTCTGAGAACCCTAAAGCTGTTTTTACCATTAAATCACAGGCTACTGCTCCAGTAGTTTTATAGATACATTCAGGTCATTATTTTAAATGAAAAAAGGAAATATTAAGAAAATCTGTATTTTAACTAAATAGGCTAAGAAAAAAAAAAAACCAACAAACTTAAACCCTAAAAGTATAGTTCATTTGTGGGGAAGACATGTTTTAGGAATAAAATGGAAGCTTTTCATTCCAATCACTTTTTGCCCATTTAAACCTTTTTGGTTGCAATCTCAAGGTTTTAGCTCAGTTGATGAAGTGTTTGCCTAGCACAAAGCCCCGAGTTTTTGTAAACTGGGTGTGGTAGCAGAAGCCTGTAATCCCAGCCAGTTGAGGGGCGGAACTTCTCCGCTATCTACGGAGTGCAAAGATCGGTTGAGAAACCTAAGAGTCTTTCTTGACAATTATAAAACAAACAAGCCAGGAAGTGGAGGTTCATTCCTTTTATCCCAGAACTCAAGAGGCAGAGGCAGGCAGATCTCTGAGTTCCAGGCCAGCCTGGTCTACAGAGTAAGTTCCAGGACAGCCTGAGCTACACAGAGCAACCCTTCTCAGAAAACAAACAAACAAAAACAAACAGAAAACTATAAAGCATTCAGTAGAAAGTAGAATTAAGACTTAAACCATGTAAAACTTGACAAGATAGGTTACACAGTCTATGTGAATTGTTTTTAAAAGTGTAGTTTAGTATCTTCCATGAATGTGATAATACCATGGGATAAAATCATTCGATTCCACTACTTTAATGATAATGTAAAAGGGTGTGTGTGCGTGCGTGCGTGCGTGCGTGCGTGCGCGCGTGTGTGTGTGTGTGTGTGTGTGTGTGTGTGTGTGAAGCAGCAGGAGAGCTAAACTCATAAAACAGACCCAGTACTGTATGACTGCCACCTAGTGGCAAGATATCCTCAGCACAGGGGTCCTGCCTGAATCCTTGTGGGAGTCTGGGTACTTTGTCCCTGCAAGGCTCATCCATGAACGAAGGCCACCGCTGGGTGGCGAGAGTAGTTCTGTTTTCTGCAATGCCAGCTCTCATAGCTTCCAGGGTTATTGTAAGAAATACTTTTTTTTTTTTTTTTTGGTCCAGTTTCAAAGAAAGTTATATGAGGACCTTTAGTGAGTTAAGGTAGTACAAATCATATTGCTAAGGT